>NC_069503.1:1003860611-1004050611 GCF_027579735.1 Bombina bombina
GGTCCTCAACAAGGCAGTTAATCTTCTACTATTCCCCATTGTACTCCCAGTTTATAAATACAGATCTTTTGACCATTTAAATAGTTTAGAGGTTTCAGAGTTTAGAGGAGATGCTCTCATAACCTAAAATAAAGCATATTGTATTTATCAGTGATTGTGCATTCTCTCAGGTGTTAGGTTGAACATTGTGGCTATTAGTCGACCACTTGAACATCTAATAAATGTGTCCTAATCAAGAAGGGGACCCATCTTATCTTACATTCCATTTAAGCAGTATGAGATCACTTATTTAAATTGGTTACCTCCCATCTTTCAACCAACCATAGAAAACATTTTATGACAACTCATTTGACAAAGAAGTGTAATACCTTTTGAATATCATGTTTTAATGTACAAATTGTTATGTGATTGTAGCTACCATACAGTAGTTATTTGATTAAGAAACAGTGCTTTTTGTTGATATTGTTTTTTATGTCAAGGTTCAGATCATGATTCCTTAAATAAATCATTGAGATGTTCCAGTGGCTGTTAACTCCTGGATAAGAACATTATTTTATGCCACATACAATTTTTAACTGAGTGCAGATGGTGTTGAGAACCAGAATCTGAGTGGATGTCCACTTCCATAATGTCATTCACAAGGCGTCATGTTCTATAAAGAATTCAGTGTCTGTACTGAAATAAACAGTTTCATAATAAAAACAGTTCTGTTCAGTTATATGTAACTATATATATATATATATATATATATATATATATATGTAATATTTTAATGTTAGAGCCCTTTATCTGATTGGATAAAAGTACAGTAACATGTTCTATGGAGCCCAATGCAGAATTAAAACTTGTATCATATGAAGTCAAACATGAGATTGTCAATGTGATAAAGCAGAGACTGCATATCTTTAGTCTTGGCTTTCAATGTCCAGTTTATTACATCCGCTTTGATAGTAAACCTCTGTGCTGCACTACTTTATAGCTCTGCATAAAATGTGTGTTTTTGATAATAAAATTAATTTGAAAAAGCATACTTGATTTTTTCCCCCTTTAAAAGGAAAGTAAAGTCATAATTAGACATTCATGATTTAGACAGAACTTACAAATTTAAACAACTTTCCAATGTACTTCTAGTATTTAATTTGCTTTCTACTGTTGTTATCCTTTACTGAAATGTTTATCTAGGTAAGGTCAGGAGCAGCAAATAACCTAGATTCTAGCTGCTGATTGGTGGCTGCATTTATATACCGATTGTCATTGGCTCACCCGTGTGTTCAGTTATAAACCAGTAGTGCAATTCTGCTCCTTCAACAAATGATATCAAGATATTGAAACAAATTTGATAATAGAAGTAAACTGGAAAATTGTTTAAAATGTTCTACCTAAATCATAAAAGAAAAGTTTCATGTCCCTTTAATTTCTATGAATTATTTGGCATTTGTATGTGAATTTCCTATAAAGCAACAATTTAGGAATATTTAGTTTATAATCGGTTAAAGCTGAACTGTGTTTTTTTTTTATTAAAATTACTTAAAGGGACACTAAACCCAATTTTTTTTTCATGTTTCAGATAGAGCATGCAATTTTAAGCAAATATCTAATTTACTCCTATTATTACATTTTCTTCATTCTCTTGGTATCTTTATTTGAAAAGCAAGAATGTACGTTTAGATGCCGGCCCATTTTTGGTGAACAACCTGGGTTGTTCTTGCTGATGGGTGAATAAATCTACCCACCAATAAACAAGTGCTGTCCAGTGTACTGAACCAAAATTGTCTGGTTCTGTAGCTTAGATGCCTTCTTTTTCAAATAAAGATAGCAAGAGAACAAAGAAAAATTGATAATATGTGTAAATTAGAAAGTTGCTTAAAATTGCATGCTCTATCTGAATCACAAAAGAAAAAAAATTGGGTTCAGTTTTTAACTCTTTAACTGTAAATTTAAACAAAAATATTGACAGAGTAGGTGCATGAGTGATTAATACCATCTGATGGTGTAACAGAGCCAAAAGAGACACATGATATATTGAAGGAATTATACAGTACTGATAATCTATCAGCTGTATTCCTTTACTTTATATGTGTCTGTATCTGTGTTTTCCCTCAGATTTGCTGTGTTTTGTTAAGATTATGTCTATACAATTCCTTCAGGCAGGAATTACCATTACTAGTGTTTATTTTATGTCTTGTGTTTGCCGATCTCCCCCCCCCCCCACTTAATTTTAACTTTGTGCTAAAAAATATAGTAATAAAAAACATGGTAACATTTTTGTTGACCTGGTGACTATAGATTCCTGATTATAACTATCTAGTTTTCTTACAACTAGTTGCTGGAGGTCTGTCTTCGTATAGCTGCTGCAACTTTATTTGTAGTTTTCCAGATGCACAAGAAAAATTGTTTAAGGTATTAGAGTAAAAGATTATCGGCTAGATTACAAGTTTTTCGTTTTGAGCAGCTCGGTGCTAACTTGCAAGTGATATCCACCGTTCACCTCCCTATAGCGCTGCTATTACAGGTTTGCAAAAATCCGGCGTTAGCAGGCAATATGGCAGCGTTGAGCTCCATACCGCACTTAAATACCAGCGCTGCTTTGAGCTGGTTTTACGTGCTTGTGCACGATTTCCCCATAGACATCAATGCGTAAAGCTTCGTAACGCAGCCCCATTGATTCCTAGGGGGAAAGAAAAGTTATGTTTACACCTAACACCCTAACATAAACCCAGAGTCTAATCACCCCTAATCTGCCGCCGCTGACATCGACGACACCTACATTACACTTATTAACCCCTAATCTGCCGCACACGACATCTCTGCCAACTACCTACACTTATTAACCCCTAATCTGCCGCCCCAACACTAAAGTTATTAACCCCTAAACCTAACCCTAACACCCACTAACTTTAACATAATTAAAATAAATCTAAATAAAAATTACAATTAATACCTAAATAATTCCTATTTAAAACTAAATACTTACCTGTAAAATAAGATAATATTTCCTTTAGTAATGTTACATTACCTGTTGCTGTTCCGTCAACATCTAATACTCAGAGTGTTCCTGATAACATAAGAGATTTTGTTTCTAAATCCATTAAGAAGGCTATCTATGTCTGTTATTCCTCCTTCTAGTAAACGTAAAAAGTCTTTTAAAACTTCTCATTTTTCAGATGAATTTTTAAATGAACATCATCATTCTGATTCTGATAATGGTTCTTCTGGTTCAGAGGATTCTGTCTCAGAGGTTGATGCTGATAAATCTTCATATTTATTTAAAATGGAATTTATTCGTTCTTTACTTAAAGAAGTCTTAATTGCATTAGAAATAGAGGATTCTGGTCCTCTTGATACTAAATCTAAACGTTTAAATAAGGTTTTTAAATCTCCTGTAGTTATTCCAGACGTTTTTCCTGTCCCTGATGCTATTTCTGAAGTAATTTCCAGGGAATGGAATAATTTGGGTAATTCATTTACTCCTTCTAAACGTTTTAAGCAATTATATCCTGTGCCATCTGACAGATTAGAGTTTTGGGACAAAATCCCTAAAGTTGATGGGGCTGTCTCTACTCTTGCTAAGCGTACTACTATTCCTACGGCAGATAGTACTTCCTTTAAGGATCCTTTAGATAGGAAAATTGAATCCTTTCTAAGAAAAGCTTACTTGTGTTCAGGTAATCTTCTTAGACCTGCTATATCTTTAGCGGATGTTGCTGCAGCTTCAACTTTTTGGTTAGAAGCTTTAGCGCAACAAGTAACAGATCATAATTCTCATAGCATTATTAATCTTCTTCAACATGCTAATAATTTTATTTGTGATGCCATCTTTGATATCATTAGAGTTGATGTCAGGTATATGTCTCTAGCTATTTTAGTTAGAAGAGCTTTATGGCTTAAAACTTGGAATGCTGATATGTCTTCTAAGTCTACTTTGCTTTCCCTTTCTTTCCAGGGTAATAAATTATTTGGTTCTCAGTTGGATTCTATTATCTCAACTGTTACTAGAGGGAAAGGAACTTTTTTACCACAGGATAAAAAATCTAAAAGTAAATTTAGGTCTAATAATCGTTTTCGTTCCTTTCGTCACATTAAGGAACAAAAGCCTGATCCTTCATCCACAGGAGCGGTATCAGTTTGGAAACCATCTCCAGTCTGGAATAAATCCAAGCCTTTTAGAAAACCTAAGCCAGCTCCTAAGTCCACATGAAGGTGCGGCCCTCATTCCAGCTCAGCTGGTAGGGGGCAGATTACGTTTTTTCAAAGAAATTTGGATCACTTCCATTCACAATCTTTGGATTCAGAACATTGTTTCAGAAGGGTACAGAATTGGCTACAAGATAAGGCCTCCTGCAAAGAGATTTTTTCTTTCCCGTGTCCCAGTAAACCCAGCGAAGGCTCGAGCATTTCTGAAATGTGTTTCAGATCTAGAGTTGGCTGGAGTAATTATGCCAGTTCCAGTTCTGGAACAGGGGCTGGGGTTTTATTCAAATCTCTTCATTGTACCAAAGAAGGAGAATTCCTTCAGACCAGTTCTGGATCTAAAAATATTGAATCGTTATGTAAGGATACCAACATTCAAAATGGTAACTGTAAGGACTATCCTGCCTTTTGTTCAGCAAGGGCATTATATGTCCACAATAGATTTACAGGATGCATATCTGCATATTCCGATTCATTCAGATCACTATCAGTTTCTGAGATTCTCTTTCCTAGACAAGCATTACCAGTTTGTGGCTTTACCGTTTGGCCTAGCAACAGCTCCAAGAATTTTTACAAAGGTTCTCGGTGCCCTTCTGTCTGTAATCAGAGAACAGGGTATTGTGGTATTTCCTTATTTGGACGATATCTTGGTACTTGCTCAGTCTTCACATTTAGCAGAATCTCATACGAATCGACTTGTGTTGTTTCTTCAAGATCATGGTTGGAGGATCAATTTACCAAAAAGTTCATTGATTCCTCAGACAAAGGTAACCTTTTTAGGTTTCCAGATAGATTCAGTGTCCATGACTCTGTTTCTGACAGACAAGAGACGTCTGAAATTGATCTCAGCTTGTCGAAACACACAATCATTCCCTTCGGTAGCCTTATGCATGGAAATTCTAGGTCTTATGACTGCTGCATCGGACGCGATCCCCTTTGCTCGTTTTCACATGCGACCTCTTCAGCTCTGTATGCTGAACCAGTGGTGCAGGGATTACACAAAGATATCTCAATTAATATCTTTAAAACCGATTGTACGACACTCTCTGACGTGGTGGACAGATCACCATCGTTTAGTTCAGGGGGCTTCTTTTGTTCTTCCGACCTGGACTGTAATTTCAACAGATGCAAGTCTGACAGGTTGGGGAGCTGTGTGGGGGTCTCTGACAGCACAAGGGGTTTGGGAATCTCAGGAGGTGAAATTACCGATCAATATTTTGGAACTCCGTGCAATTTTCAGAGCTCTTCAGTCATGGCCTCTTCTAAAGAGAGAATCGTTCATTTGTTTTCAGACAGACAATGTCACAACTGTGGCATATATCAATCATCAAGGAGGGACTCACAGTCCTCTGGCTATGAAAGAAGTATCTCGAATACTGGTATGGGCAGAATCCAGCTCCTGTCTAATTTCTGCGGTTCATATCCCAGGTATAGACAATTGGGAAGCGGATTATCTCAGTCGCCAAACGTTACATCCGGGCGAATGGTCTCTTCACCCAGAGGTATTTCTTCAGATTGTTCAAATGTGGGGACTTCCAGAAATAGATCTGATGGCTTCTCATCTAAACAAGAAACTTCCCAGGTATCTGTCCAGATCCAGGGATCCTCAGGCGGAAGCAGTGGATGCATTGTCACTTCCTTGGAAGTATCATCCTGCCTATATCTTTCCGCCTCTAGTTCTTCTTCCAAGAGTAATCTCCAAGATTCTGAAGGAATGCTCGTTTGTTCTGCTGGTGGCTCCAGCATGGCCTCACAGGTTTTGGTATGCGGATGCGGATCTTGTCCGGATGGCCTCTTGCCAACCGTGGACTCTTCCGTTAAGACCAGACCTTCTGTCACAAGGTCCTTTTTTCCATCAGGATCTCAAATCCTTAAATTTGAAGGTATGGAGATTGAACGCTTGATTCTTAGTCAAAGAGGTTTCTCTGACTTTGTGATTAATACTATGTTACAGGCTCGTAAATCTGTATCTAGGAAGATATATTATCGAGTCTGGAAGACTTGCATTTCTTGGTGTCTTTCTCATCATTTTTCCTGGCATTCTTTTAGAATTCCGAGAATTTTACAGTTTCTTCAGGATGGTTTGGATAAAGGTTTGTCTGCAAGTTCCTTGAAAGGACAAATCTCTGCTCTTTCTGTTCTTTTTCACAGAAAGATTGCTAATCTTCCTGATATTCATTGTTTTGTACAAGCTTTGGTTCGTATAAAACCTGTCATTAAGTCAATTTCTCCTCCTTGGAGTTTGAATTTGGTTCTGGGGGCTCTTCAAGCTTCTCCGTTTGAACCTATGCATTCATTGGACATTAAATTACTTTCTTGGAAAGTTTTGTTTCTTTTGGCCATCTCTTCTGCTAGAAGAGTTTCTGAATTATCTGCTCTTTCTTGTGAGTCTCCTTTTCTGATTTTTCATCAGGATAAGGCGGTGTTGCGAACTTCTTTTAAATTTTTACCTAAGGTTCTAACAACATTAGTAGAGAAATTGTGGTTCCTTCATTGTGTCCTAATCCTAAGAATTCTAAGGAGAGATCATTGCATTCTTTGAATGTAGTTAGAGCTTTGAAATATTATGTTGAAGCTACTAAGAATTTCCGAAAGACTTCTAGTCTATTTGTTATCTTTTCCGGTTCTAGGAAAGGTCAGAAGGCCTCTGCCATTTCTTTGGCATCTTGGTTGAAATCTTTAATTCATCATGCTTATGTCGAGTCGGGTAAAACTCCGCCTCAAAGGATTACAGCTCATTCTAATCGGTTGATCAGATTTGCAAAGCAGCAACTTGGTCTTCTTTGCATACTTTTACTAAATTCTACCATTTTGATGTGTTTTCTTCTTCTGAAGCAGTTTTTGGTAGAAAAGTACTTCAGGCAGCTGTTTCAGTTTGATTCTTCTGCTTATAATTTCAGTTTTTTTCATTATAAGATTTAAACTTTATTTTGGGTGTGGATTATTTTCAGCGGAATTGGCTGTCTTTATTTTATCCCTCCCTCTCTAGTGACTCTTGCGTGGAAAATCCACATCTTGGGTAGTCATTATCCCATACGTCACTAGCTCATGGACTCTTGCTAATTACATGAAAGAAAACATAATTTATGTAAGAACTTACCTGATAAATTCATTTCTTTCATATTAGCAAGTCCATGAGGCCCACCCTTTTTGTGGTGGCTATGATTTTTTTGTATAAAGCACAATTATTCCAATTCCTTATTTTTTTTATGCTTTCGCACTTTTTTCTTATCACCCCACTTCTTGGCTATGCGTTAAACTGAATTGTGGGTGTGGTGAGGGGTGTATTTATAGGCATTTTGAGGTTTGGGAAACTTTGCCCCTCCTGGTAGGAATGTATATCCCATACGTCACTAGCTCATGGACTCTTGCTAATATGAAAGAAATTAATTTATCAGGTAAGTTCTTACATAAATTATGTTTTACTTATTTGCACATGTGCAAGCAACATCACTGTTAATCTGGTTTAAAGCTAAACATTTTTGAAGGCTCTGCTTGTTAAATGTATTTAAAGCTTGAAATTTCCCATATATTTTCCTATAGGAAATGGGTGAATGCCTATTTTTATTTTTTTACATTTGGTAAATCAAAATTAAAGTAAAATAAAAAATAAACCTTTGTGATAGAACATTTATTTTTAAATACTTCATTCTCTTGATTTCCTTTGTTGAAAAGCATATTTACATTTTCTCTGCAGCAGCAGTAACCCACTACTGGGAGCTAGCTGGTTGGAAATGGTGGCCACACATTTGTATCTTGATATGATTTAGATAGTGCATGCAATTTTAGCATAATTTTCATTTTGCTTCTGTTATCTAATTTACATTTCCCTCCTAGAATCCTTTATCAAAAAACATACCTAAGTAGGCTCATGAACAATGATGCACTACTAGGAGCTAGCTGGTAACTGGTGGTTACACACATTTGTCTCTTGTCATTGGCTCACCAGATGTGTTCAGCTAGCTCCCAGTAGTGCACTGTTGCTCTGGAGCTGACTTTATGTGCTTAATCTCTTTGTATAAGTTTTATACAAGCAATAATAAAATGATATAACAAATTAGAGCATTTTCTTTTTGTGTTTTTGGACTTTTATATCATTTTAATTCTCTGATCTTTTTAATACCACATTAAAATACTTGACAATATGTTGAAATGTGTTGAGTGTACTGAGGTACTGATTACATCTATGGTCTAAAACTAATATATGTACAGGGACTTGCAACTTAGTAGTTATGCTGCTGTACACAGATTGTCTTTGCAGTGCTATAGCTTCCCAATGCTAGTGTATAATATAAAGACCTAATGATTTTGAACAAACTCCATAACTGTGTGCAGTGACCTAGGGCATATTTGTCTGTTTGCTTCTCTTGGTATCCAAATGAGGTCTTGCTTCATAGAGCATCCTAAATTAACTCTGTGAGAAGAGGCTAAATGCTCAGACATACTAATAGCTCCTGGAGATCATAAGTAAGCAAATGCCGTGAGTGTCCTGATAAAAGAGTATAGAGTTTCTTCCTTTTATTTTCCTAGTCCTGAGCGTTCCCCCAACTCTTTAACCTTGTGACCCCTAATTGCCAATTTTTTTTCATTTATATAGTACTGCCAAAATGTTGAGTGCCGTACTTTGATTCCTGAATGAATGCTTAGTTAAGTTTTTTGTTTTTTATTAAAGATTTACAACTTGATTCTATTATACATTCAATGTTTCTGTATTTTGTCCATGTTTCTACTTCATTCATTTCTAATTTACATTATGCATGGAATACCAAATAGATACATTTGATTCACTCCTGAATTGACATTGTGAGAATATATATATTATTTGGACATATTTTGAGCAACCTACAATAAATAATATGCAGATTCCCCCCCCCCCCCCAATAATTTTGTGTTATAGCTAGATATTATGACATTCTTCCCTCATAAATATACATTGTAACCTAGTCTTACAAATAAATATCATATCAAAGAGACCCTACAGTGCTGACATGCTCTAATTTAGGGTTTGACAATTTGTTCAAGATTTAGGAGCCAGACCATAAATTTAGGAGCCAGAAATGTTTGATTAAAGGGACAGTCTACACCAGAATTTTTATTGTTTTAAAAGATAGATAATCCCTTTATTATCCATTCCCCAGTTTTGCATAACCAACACAGTTATAATAATATACTTTTAACCTCTGTGATTATCTTGTATCTAAGCCTCTGCAAACTGCCCCTTTCTCCAACATAGGTGTGTCCGGTCCACGGCGTCATCCTTACTTGTGGGATATTCTCTTCCCCAACAGGAAATGGCAAAGAGCCCAGCAAAGCTGGTCACATGATCCCTCCTAGGCTCCGCCTACCCCAGTCATTCTCTTTGCCGTTGTACAGGCAACATCTCCACGGAGATGGCTTAGAGTTTTTTAGTGTTTAACTGTAGTTTTTATTATTCAATCAAGAGTTTGTTATTTTAAAATAGTGCTGGTATGTACTATTTACTCTGAAACAGAAAAGAGATGAAGATTTCTGTTTGTAAGAGGAAAATGATTTTAGCAACCGTTACTAAAATCGATGGCTGTTCCACACAGGACTGTTGAGAGGAATTAACTTCAGTTGGGGGAACAGTGAGCAGACTTTTGCTGCTTGAGGTATGACACATTCTAACAAGACGATGTAATGCTGGAAGCTGTCATTTTCCCTATGGGATCCGGTAAGCCATTTTTATTACAGACAGTAAATAAGAGCTTCACAAGGGCTTGTTAAGACTGTAGACATTTTCTGGGCTAAATCGATTCATATATAAACATATTTAGCCTTGAGGAATCATTTAATCTGGGTATTTTTGTAAAATAATATCGGCAGGCACTGTTTTAGACACCTTATTCTCTAGGGGCTTTCCCTAATCATAGGCAGAGCCTCATTTTCGCGCCGGTATTGCGCACTTGTTTTTGAGAAGCATGACATGCAGTCGCATGTGTGAGGAGCTCTGATACATAGAAAAGACTTTCTGAAGGCGTCATTTGGTATCGTATTCCCCTTTGGGCTTGGTTGGGTCTCAGCAAAGCAGATACCAGGGACTGTAAAGGGGTTAAAGATAAATACGGCTCCGGTTCCGTTATTTTAAGGGTTAAAGCTTCCAAATTTGGTGTGCAGTACTTTTAAGGCTTTAAGACACTGTGGTGAAATTTTGGTGAATTTTGAACAATTCCTTCATACTTTTTCGCAATTGCAGTAATAAAGTGTGTTCAGTTTAAAATTTAAAGTGACAGTAACGGTTTTATTTTAAAACGTTTTTTGTACTGTTTAACATGTCTGAACTACCAGATAGACTGTGTTCTGAATGTGGGGAAGCCAAGGTTCCTTCTCATTTAAATAGATGTGATTTATGTGACACTGAAAATGATGCCCAAGATGATTCCTCAAGTGAGGGGAGTAAGCATGGTACTGCATCATTCCCTCCTTCGTCTACACCAGTCTTGCCCACTCAGGAGGCCCCTAGTACATCTAGCGCGCCAATACTCCTTACTATGCAACAATTAACGGCTGTAATGGATAATTCTATCAAAAACATTTTAGCCAAAATGCCCACTTATCAGCGTAAGCGCGACTGCTCTGTTTTAGATACTGAAGAGCATGAGGACGCTGATGATAATGGTTCTGATATGCCCCTACACCAGTCTGAGGGGGCCAGGGAGGTTTTGTCTGAGGGAAAAATTTCAGATTCAGGGAAAATTTCTCAACAAGCTGAACCCGATGTGATTACATTTAAATTTAAGTTGGAACATCTCCGCGCTCTGCTTAAGGAGGTGTTATCCACTCTGGATGATTGTGAGAATTTGATCATCCCAGAGAAACTATGTAAAATGGACAAGTTCCTAGAGGTCCCGGGGCCCCCAGAAGCTTTTCCTATACCCAAGCGGGTGGCGGACATTGTAAATAAAGAATGGGAAAGGCCCGGTATACCTTTCGTCCCTCCCCCCATATTTAAAAAATTGTTTCCTATGGTCGACCCCAGAAAGGACTTATGGCAGACAGTCCCCAAGGTCGAGGGGGCGGTTTCTACTTTAAACAAACGCACCACTATACCCATAGAAGATAGTTGTGCTTTCAAAGATCCTATGGATCAGTCAGTGGAATGGGGACTATACAGACTTGTCTCCGACGATTCAAGTAAATCAGAGGACCAGAGACTCACTCCGTTGGTGGCTGTCCCTGGACAACCTGTCACAAGGGATGACCTTCCGCAGACCAGAGTGGGTCATTGTCACGACCGACGCCAGTCTGATGGGCTGGGGCGCGGTCTGGGGACCCCTGAAAGCTCAGGGTCTTTGGTCTCGGGAAGAATCTCTTCTACCGATAAATATTCTGGAACTGAGAGCGATATTCAATGCTCTCAAGGCTTGGCCTCAGCTAGCAAAGGCCAAGTTCATACGGTTTCAATCAGACAACATGACGACTGTTGCGTACATCAACCATCAGGGGGGAACAAGGAGTTCCCTGGCGATGGAAGAAGTGACCAAAATCATTCAATGGGCGGAGACTCACTCCTGCCACCTGTCTGCAATCCACATTCCAGGAGTGGAAAATTGGGAAGCGGATTTTCTGAGTCGTCAGACATTACATCCGGGGGAGTGGGAACTCCATCCGGAAATCTTTGCCCAAATTACTCAATTGTGGGGCATTCCAGACATGGATCTGATGGCCTCTCGTCAGAACTTCAAGGTTCCTTGCTACGGGTCCAGATCCAGGGATCCCAAGGCGACTCTAGTAGATGCACTAGTAGCACCTTGGACCTTCAAACTAGCTTATGTATTCCCGCCGTTTCCTCTCATCCCCAGGCTGGTAGCCAGGATCAATCAGGAGAGGGCGTCGGTGATCTTGATAGCTCCTGCGTGGCCACGCAGGACTTGGTATGCAGATCTGGTGAATATGTCATCGGCTCCACCATGGAAGCTACCTTTGAGACGAGACCTTCTTGTTCAAGGTCCGTTCGAACATCCGAATCTGGTCTCACTCCAGCTGACTGCTTGGAGATTGAACGCTTGATCTTATCAAAACGAGGGTTCTCAGATTCTGTTATTGATACTCTTGTTCAGGCCAGAAAGCCTGTAACTAGAAAAATTTACCACAAAATATGGAAAAAATATATCTGTTGGTGTGAATCTAAAGGATTCCCTTGGAACAAGGTAAAGATTCCTAAGATTCTATCCTTTCTTCAAGAAGGATTGGAGAAAGGATTATCTGCAAGTTCCTTGAAGGGACAGATTTCTGCCTTGTCTGTGTTACTTCACAAAAAGCTGGCAGCTGTGCAAGATGTTCAAGCCTTTGTTCAGGCTCTGGTTAGAATCAAGCCTGTTTACAAACCTTTGACTCCTCCTTGGAGTCTCAACTTAGTTCTTTCAGTTCTTCAGGGGGTTCCGTTTGAACCCTTACATTCCGTTGATATTAAGTTATTATCTTGGAAAGTTTTGTTTTTGGTTGCAATTTCTTCTGCTAGAAGAGTTTCAGAATTATCTGCTCTGCAGTGTTCTCCTCCTTATCTGGTTTTCCATGCAGATAAGGTGGTTTTACGTACTAAACCTGGTTTTCTTCCGAAAGTTGTTTCTAACAAAAACATTAACCAGGAGATAGTCGTGCCTTCTTTGTGTCCGAATCCAGTTTCAAAGAAGGAACGTTTGTTGCACAATTTGGATGTTGTTCGCGCTCTAAAATTCTATTTAGATGCTACAAAGGATTTTAGACAAACATCTTCCTTGTTTGTTGTTTATTCTGGTAAAAGGAGAGGTCAAAAAGCAACTTCTACCTCTCTCTCTTTTTGGATTAAAAGCATCATCAGATTGGCTTATGAGACTGCCGGACGGCAGCCTCCTGAAAGAATCACAGCTCATTCCACTAGGGCTGTGGCTTCCACATGGGCCTTCAAGAACGAGGCTTCTGTTGATCAGATATGTAGGGCAGCGACTTGGTCTTCACTGCACACTTTTACCAAATTTTACAAGTTTGATACTTTTGCTTCTTCTGAGGCTATTTTTGGGAGAAAGGTTTTGCAAGCCGTGGTGCCTTCCATTTAGGTGACCTGATTTGCTCCCTCCCTTCATCCGTGTCCTAAAGCTTTGGTATTGGTTCCCACAAGTAAGGATGACGCCGTGGACCGGACACACCTATGTTGGAGAAAACAGAATTTATGTTTACCTGATAAATTACTTTCTCCAACGGTGTGTCCGGTCCACGGCCCGCCCTGGTTTTTTAATCAGGTCTGATAATTTATTTTCTTTAACTACAGTCACCACGGTATCATATGGTTTCTCCTATGCAAATATTCCTCCTTTACGTCGGTCGAATGACTGGGGTAGGCGGAGCCTAGGAGGGATCATGTGACCAGCTTTGCTGGGCTCTTTGCCATTTCCTGTTGGGGAAGAGAATATCCCACAAGTAAGGATGACGCCGTGGACCGGACACACCGTTGGAGAAAGTAATTTATCAGGTAAACATAAATTCTGTTTTATTTCAGTTATTTTGACAGACTTGCAGTCTAGCCAATCAGTGCCTGAAAAATTACAATATTTTTCTGCCTGTAAGTCACAATCTTCTCTGTTTGTATCTTTATTTTATGTTTTATTTTGTGTTTTAAAATGCAAACAATAGTCTATAATTATGTAAATCAACAAGTATTACCTTTCTGATTACAGTACTGTAGTATATTTCTGATTGTACTATGTATAGAAAGGTATTACAAATGATATAAAACAACCTTTAGTTTGCATTTATAAGCTGTATTATGACATGTAAATATTGTCTAAATGACACAAGATATTGTTGTTTATACTTGGTTCCATCCTCTCTCCAAACTGTCCCATTTTAAAGATGCAAATATTCCAGTATCCAAACTATTTCAAAATCCAAACCTGTGTGTGTATATATATGTATATATGTGTGTGTGCATGTATGTGCTTAGAGGAATATGGCTGCACCTCACTGACAAGGCCCAAAGAAGGCCAAAATGATAGTCTGAGGTTATCATGTTCCTTGTTCAGACTGCTTTGTATTTCAGGGCTAGACTTACCTCCTTAGGCGGGATCAGACTGAAATACTTCAGGAAAGTTCTACTCTTTGAAAAGCACAATTGGGCTGCTCTCAGGTGGCAAATCGCCATAAAACAAGCTACTGAACTGTTGTTTGTTCCTGAGAAAGCGCTTCTCTTTCTGTGTAAATATAAATAAATAACTTAAAGGGACATTAAACCCACATTTTTTCTTTCATGATTCAGATAGAGAATACCATTTTTTTTTACAAGGTTAATCAGCTCTGTCTTATCCACTTTTGATAGGCTAGCAGAGAAAAAAATATATATTGCAGAGTTAAACCCACCACTCTTATAATGCTTTAGTTGACACCTACATTTATATTTAGTGTTTCTGCCATATGTAGTATTAAACAGCTCCTACTACCAAAAAAAACAAAGAAAAACTGTGGGAGCAAGGTTAATAACAGACTTAGGAGCAGTGTAGCGAGTTCCCCCCGCCCCCCGCTATGTTAGGTATAGTTTTTCCTTTAAAATATTTGCAGCCAACTTATTCTGACCCAGACAATATGTTAATTATACATCAGCTTTGCTTAAATGAATACTAAGTGTTGTTGTAGCTAGAAATGATGAACAGGTGATAAGGAACTTTCCTATCTTAGCACAATTTTTAAAACAGTGCTTTAACTGTTATTATTGTCACCAATAGTAGACTTAGAATATTAGATTCAACTTAGAGTAGGAACAATTGTATCAGTAGTAATATAAACACAAAGTAACAGTCTTTTCCATAGTAAGTTATACCCAGCTTAGAGAGAAGTTAATAAATTATGGCAACAGTATAAGATACGAGAAATTTGGTGTTTGAAAAAAAATAACAAAAGAGTAATTAAAGCTAACCTTTTTTTGCGTATATATTATTTTTTCAACTTCCCTTTCTTTTCTTTTTTTTTTTCCTTTCCCTTGAATAATGTTTATATAGGAGAGGGATAGGTATATCTTTTAGCTAGCCTAAGGGATAGGAGGAGAGAAAAGCAGAAGAAAAATAAAATAAAAAACTTTGCCCAGTTATCGTGGAAATCAAGTCAGATTGTCATGTCTTTAGCCAGATTGGCTACAATTTAAACAAACCCCCTTGGATATATCGAGACAGGTGCCTGCAGTTTCCCTAGGGGCCCTGAATCAACGAAGGAAGATAAGGTTAATTTTTCAGCCTAGAGCACCACAGACAGCAAAGTCCAGCATTGCCCTGGAACCAGAGTTCAGTTTTGGCCCTAAGAAAATGTAAAAGTACCTGGGCCGGAGCATGGGATTCGGCGGACCACGCCAACAATCACAGGCAGAGAAGAGAGACCTCACCCTCGAGAACACGCCAAAGCTCCCTCATGCAGCACCGGTGAGAGGGAGCTGGCTGACAGAACGGGCCTCAGTATCCCAGCAGGGGCGTCGTCCAGGCAAGTGCCCCCACAGCCAGAGAGAGAAGTGCGGCAGCACCAAGAGCCGTATCAGATAAACCCCCTCTCGCAGCACCGGTGGGAGGGGGGGAGCACGGCACTTTTCTTGAGCTCGGGGCGGACCTCTGAAGTATGTCCTGTCGGACAGCAGTATGAGAGCTGATCAGTGCAGGAAGCCACCCAGGTATGTTCGTCCGGGCCCAGGACCGCTCAGGTGTAGAGAGACTTCAAGCAGGGCAAAGTGGAGATGTTGGTATCCAGTCTGGCTAGCTCGTGCCGACAGGGTGTCCCAGCCCAGGGGCTTCCCCAGCTCAGTGCTCGTGGGAGAAGAGCTGGCAAATTCAGCAGCAGCGTTGTAGGTAGATTTACACCAGGCGTTGTGTTTTGGTTGATTTACAAGAGCCAGCCGGAGAGGTTGTATCTCTTTTTTTGCACCAGGCCCCCTCCTGCAATGTGGGTAACAGGAGGGGGATTACCTCAGTGTTTGAGAAAAGTATTCCCCTTATCTCAGGAACAGCAAGAGCAGGCATATGCAGGTAGAAGGAGTAAGTGCAAAGCAAAAGGCTCAGTCCCTTAAGTTGTTGTTCTGCCAAGTTCAGTGCATTGTTATGGCACTGCTAGAGTACCGGTAGCCGAATTATAGTGCTGAGTGAGCCGCCTAAGGTCTAAGGTGTTCGGCACAAGTTATCTCTGCCAACAACTCACTGGGAATCAGAGAGCAAGCGTTTGCATGACCTTCCGCTATTGCTCCTCCCCCGGATCTCCAGACCAGAGAGAGAATACCATTTTAAACAACTTTCTAATTTACTTCTATTATCTATTTTGTTTCATTCTCTTGATATTCTTTCCTGAAAAGCATATCTAGATAGGCTCAGTAGCTTCTGATTGGTGGCTGCACATAGATGCCTCATGTGATTGGCTCACTCATGTGCATTGCTATTTATTTAACAAAGGATATCTAAAGAATGAAGGCAATTAGATATTAGAAGTAAATTGGAATGTTGTTTAAAATAGTATTTTCTACCTGAATCATGAAAGAAAATTTTTGGGTTTAATGCCCCTTTAAAGGGACACTGAACCCAAAATTTTTCTTTCGTGATTCAGATAGGGCATGCAATTTTAAGCAACTTTCTAATTTACTCCTATTATCAATTTTTCTTCATTCTCTTGGTATCTTTATTTGAAATGCAAGTTTAGATGCTGGCCCATTTTTGGTGAACACACTGTGTTATTCTTGCTGATTGGTGGATAAATTCACCCACCAATAAACAAGTGCTTTCATGGTCCTGAACCAAAAAAAAAGCTTAGATGCCTTCTTTTTCAAATAAAGAAAGCAAGAGAACGAAGAAAAAATTATAATAGGAGTAAATTAGAAAGTTGCTTAAATTTGCATGCTCTATCTGAATCATGAAAGAAAAAAATTGGGTTCAGTGTCCCTTTAAAGCTGCAAGGGCTAGAAAGCATCCAGCAGCACTAGGCTATATTTTAGGTGCGGCTGGTGGTGGCTGGCTGGAGAAGTTGGGGGCACCATTGGGTGTTTTAGGTACTTTAAACCAGGGCACTAAGGCCTAATTTTCAGGCTCCAATGGCCCCCTGGTGCCTGGGTTTGTCATTCCCTGCTTTAATTTGGTAAATCATGTGTTTTCTGCACTAGTAACCCTGCAGTTCTATTACTATGTGTTTAACCACCGCAAAGTGTTGCTTTGGAGCCACAGAGCTCTGCTGATCTCAAGTGGATATAGCTGGTAAAGGAATCCGCAGCGGAATTCACATGAGTCGTGTATGATTGCATCAGCAGCAGTATCTGCTCTGTACCAGCAGTGGTCTTTGGCTCCTGAGCAGTTCTTTAACTATGTGTTTTACCTTGTTGTAGGAGTTAAACACATAGGGCCAAATTACAAGTGGAATTACAAGTGGAGCGCTATTTAGTGCTCCCGCATGAGTGTTAACTGCGATGGAAGTAAGCTTTTTCCGCTCGTCTGGTTGCGCTTGTATTATGAGTTGAAAGTAAACTGTTTTCGCTTGCACGCTAACCCGACATGATTATGTATAGGTATAGTTATAAACAGATATATTAGTATTATTTATTATTATAGATTATTTATGAAGTGCCAACATATTCCGCAGCACTGTCCATGGATACAATTAATTTAAATAAAACTTGTAAGAGACAGGACAAATTTTACAAACACATACAGGAGGAATTGAGGGCCCTATTACCGTGGGAACTTACAATCTAGAAGGGTAGGAGGTTGAGAAACAAGAGGTGAGGACTGCAAGATTGAGAAAGATGTTAATGCAAAGTTAGATGAGGGAAATGTTGTTAGGTAAGTGAAATTAATTTATTATTGATTTGGGTGGTAGGCTTCCCTGAATAGAAAAGTATTTAAAGAAAGCATTTAAAGAAAGATTAGGGCAAAGCCTGAAAGCACGAGAGAGAGTGATCCAGAGGGTAGGTGCTGCAACACAGAATTCCTGCAGTCTAGCATGAGAAGAGGTGATAGTCGCGGATGCAAGGAGCAGGTCATTGTTGGATCTTAGACAGGCTGGAGTATACTTGTTTATTAGAGAGGATAGGTAGAGGGGAGCGGCGTTGGTGAGAGCTTTGTATGTAAGGGTGAGAATTTTGAATTTAAGTCTGCTGTGATTGGGGAGCCAATGAAGGGACTTGCAGAGAGGTTCAGCAGATACAGAGTGAGGGGAAATGTGTATCAGCCTGGCAGAGGCATTTAGGATGGA
Source organism: Bombina bombina (assembly GCF_027579735.1). Lineage (NCBI taxonomy): Eukaryota > Metazoa > Chordata > Amphibia > Anura > Bombinatoridae > Bombina > Bombina bombina. The sequence continues at coordinate 1,003,878,999 of NC_069503.1, forward strand.
TTGAAGGGGGGAGAAGCGGGAAAGAGGAAGGTCAGTAAGTAGGTTATTGCAATAGTCAAGTCTGGAAATAACAAGGGAGTGGATTATTTGCTTTGTGGTGGTAGCGCTCAGAAAAGGGCGAATCTTAGAAATATTGCGACAGGATGTAGAAAGCAATTGTATATGGGGGCGAAGGATAGATTTGAGTCAAGTGTAATTCAGAGGCAGCGGACTTGGGGCGATGAGGAAATGGTGATGCCGTCCACAGGGATAGAGAAGTCAGAAGTCGGCCTAGAGCTTGAGGGGGGATAAGAAGGAGCTCAGTCTTGGACATGTTAATCTTTAAGTGGTGAGAGGCCATCCAGGAAGAAATACCAGATAAACAGTCGCTGAAATGAGAAAGGACGGAGGTAGGGAGAGCAGGGGTGGAGAGGTAGATCTGGGTGTCATCAGCATAGAGGTGATATTTGAAGCCATAACTGTTGATAAATTTACCCAGCGAAGAAGTATAAATGGAGAAGAGTAGAGGACCCAGAACAGATCCTTGAGGTACTCCAACAGACAGAGGCATTGGAGAGGAGTCGCCCCGGCAAATGACACAGAAAAAGACCTGTGAGAAACATAGGAGTGAATTCAGGAAAGAGCAGTGTCACAGAGGCCAAAAGAGCTAAGGGTCTGTAGGAGGAGGGTGTGGTCAACTGTGTTGAAGGCAGCTGAGAGGTCAAGTAAGATGAGTATAGAGTAATGGTCAATATTTTTATCAGAGAGAAGATCGTTAGTAACCTTGGAGCAGATGGGTAGAGGAGAGAGTTAAAGGTGGAGAAGAGTTGTTTAGGGTTTGAGGAAAGAGTAGATATGAGAGAAGAGAAGTAGGTTTGCTTGGCTAAGTGAAGGGCAGAAGTTTATGAACGAACACGCTCAGCAGTACAGGAGCATGTTGCAAATAGCGTGTTTGCTGAGAGTGCCAGGGCTGTAACTGACGGCGTGATGTTTTGCGCAGTTGAGGAGGGGCAAGTGTGTCTAGTGCAGAGGAGAGAGTTTTGTTATAGTGGGCTGTAGCGAGATCAGTGGAAGTGAGAGGGAGGAGATCTTAAATGATTTTTGAAAATTGGAGCGGATCCACAGCATTTAGATTTCTAAAGGTGCGGGGGCGGGATGAAGAAGTGGGTTTGGCTGTTACATTAATATTATAGGTGACCAGGTGATGATCTGAGATGGAAAAAGGGCGACAGGTGAGGTCAGAGATAGAACACAGGTAGGAAAATATCAGGTCGATGGAGTATCCATCACGGTGAATAAGGAATAGGGTGGATTGTGAGAGAACAAAGGAGGATGTTAGTGAAAGAAGTTTAGAGGCAGCAGGGTTGTCAATGGGAATGTTAAAGTCCCCAAGAATTAGGAGGTAGGAATATCTACTTATAAATATTTAGAACATATTCTGAAATGTGCAGATCATTACAATGTGAAATATTTACAGTAAATCCTTATGTAAAACCTTTATTAAAATTGAATATAGCATAAATATGCATTTACATGTTTTCACCCACTTAACTGTAAAGGGCTCAAATGCGAGCGTGTGAACACACACACACACACACACACACACACACACACACATATACATATGTATTTATTTGTTTATATATATATATGTCTGCAAATACATATATACACATATAAATAGATAAATACAAATGTACACTTATATAAACATGTGTATATATATATATATATATATATATATATATATATATATATATATATATATATATATATATATATTATTATTATTTATAAAATATTTTACCAGGAAGGATACATTGAGATTTCTCTCATTTTCAAGTATGTCCTGGGTCCACAAAACATTGCATTGATACAATAGGGTACAATAAAATACAAAAACAGTATTAATACATAATATATGCAAAATTTAACATAGAACAGGTAGGAAATATATAATCAACCATGACAGGTGCATTCTGTTTTGAGATATGTAGAGAGGGATCTCTTAAAGGATTCTAGACTTGGGGAAGGTTTTAAATTGTGCGGGAGGTCGTTCCATAATTGTGGTGCTCTGTAGGAAAAGGAGGATCAAGCTGCTTTCTTTTTGTATGGAGGCAAGCTAAATAATGTGCTGGTACTGGATCGGAGGTTATGGGAGGTGGGAACAGCCGGGGAGAGCATTCTGCTCAGGTAGGGTGGGAGCTTCCCAGAAAAGCTCTTAAACACAAGGCTGGAAAGAGGGAGGGTGCGTCTGGATTCCAGCGACAGCCAGTTTAGTTCTTTTAGCATGTCACAATGGTGGGTCCTGTAGTTACATTGTAGCACAAAGCAGCCGAACAAGTACAGTGTATTAAGTTTATTAAGCTGAGTTTGCGGTGCAGGTGCATATACTACATCTCCATAATCAATGATTGGCATCAGCATTTGCTGTACAATCTTTTCCTTTACTGTAGGGCTGAGGCAGGATTTGTTTCTGTACAGGGCACCTAGTTTTGGATAGAGTTTAGATGCAAGTTTTTCTATGTGGAGGCCAAAAGATAGATTGGGATCTAACAACATACCCAAGTATTTGAAAGTATTTGAAAGAGTGGACTGCGGTCAGTGTGACCGTTTTGTCAGTGTTTTTAGGAAGAGTTTGTTTTTTTGAGATCCACTTTTCTACCTCTGTGAACTGGTCTTGGAGCACTGCCTCAAGCTGCGGCAGATCGGATTTGTTTACATAGATTACTGTGTCGTCTGCGTACATGTGTACAGTTGAGGATTTGCAGACATTTGGCAGATCATTTATAAATAATGTGAATAGTAGGGGGCCGACAATGGAACCTTGGGGAACACCACACGAGACTGGGAGAGGGAGGGAGTCGCTGTCAGAAATGAGACATACTGTGATCAATCCGATACATATGATCGAAACCAGGTTAGTGGACGATCACAATACCTGAGTTTTTTAGTTTGAGCAGTAGTATGTCATGGTCTACTGTGTCAAAGGCCTTTTGCAAAATCAAGAAAAATAGCTCCAGTTAGGTCTCCTTGTTCATTGCCAGTTTGGATATTGTTGCAAACTTTTAGGAGGCCAGTTGTAGTGGAGCAAGGGGTTATATAGCTAGATTGTTGGTAATACTCACATAGTTGCGTATGGACGCATTTTTCTATGATTTTTGACAATACTGGGAGCAATGATATTGGCCGATAGTTAGTAACCATGGTTAACTCACCACTTTTATGGATAGGCACTACTCTTGCAGTCTTCCAAAGTTTGGGTATGTATCCAGACACCAAGGATTCGTTAATTAGGGTTGTGACAGGTTTAGCAATTGCTGGCGCACTGAGCTTCAACAGCATTGCTGGGATTTGATCAGGTCCAGACTGGTTTTTCATTTTTAGATTATTAAGGTGTTTCTTAACGACATTGATGGGTACAGGTCTAAAATTTAACTTTTCTATATTGGATCTTTGTAGATTTAGTGGGGCCTGATCCACATTTGTAGTTTCAGGATGCATGTCATTTTTTAGTTTGTCAATCAGGGTGGTGGAGCATCTGACAAAATAATTGTTAAAGGCATTTGCTACTTCTAAGGGAAGTTGCGGGGTTTGGTTGTCCACTTTGACAGTGGAAGGTTGGGAGTGGATTGGGGGAGTGTGTAAGTTATTTATGACTTTCAAAAACTTTCTAGGATTTGATATGTTAATTTTTCAGATTTTCACAGAAATATTGGGCCTTGGCCAATTTTGTTTGTTTAGTGCATATATTTTGCCATTTTCTATATACACAGTGATCGTTCATAGAGCCAGTATGCTTGAACTTTGAATCCTGAAACTGGTACATTTGAATGAGGTCAGCTGTGATCCAATTCATATGCGCTCCTTTTACTCTCACCTTACGCAGCGGGGCATGGAAATTCTAAACTTGTAGGAGTTCGGACTGAAGGAATTCAACTGCAGAGTCTAAATCTCGAATTAGACTTAATCTGTGCCAGGGGAGGTTCTTGATGTCATTTAGAAATGATTGAAGATTACATTTTTCGAAGGACATTATGATTTTTGGGTAAGGATTTAGTAGCCCTTATTTTGCGCACACAGTATACTAAGCAGTGGTCACTGAATCTGTTAGGGAGAACACCTACCTCCTGGATTTCGGTCAGGGGAAGTGGAGAGAATCAAATCGAGGAGGGTGTGGTTATTGCTTTTAATGTTTATGCGAGTTGGGGAGCAGATTAATTGCGTTGGCTGCAAAGTCTTAAACGGTGAGCAATAACTATTGTTTTCAGGATTCAGCCAATCAATATTAAAATCTCCAAAGACCAAAATTCCACTTTTTGGGGTTTGAGCTATGGTTTCACTAAGGAGATGGGCTATGTCAGAAAGGGAATGCACAGGGGAGCTAGGTGGATGGTAGATTCCTGCAACAATGATTGATTTACTGCACGGGATCTCAATTGTGCCAGAAAGGAAATCAAAGGTGGCAAGATAGCTAGAATTTTGTAAGTGTGTGATCTTGTGTGTGTGTGTGTGTGTGTGTGTGTGTGTATATATATATATATATATATATATATATATATATGTATATATAGATATATAGATATGTATATATAGATATATAGATATGTATATATAGATATATATATATATATATATATATATACATATATACATACATACATACATACATACATACATACATACATTGATTGGAGTAGCCGTGTTAGTCCAGAGATTTAGATATCAAAATAACAAGAGTATTGCATTGAGCAATGATACTTTTTTTTTATTGGACTAACTATACATTTATAAGATGACAAGCTTTCGGAAGAATGTCTTCCTTTTTCAAGTCTGAAGCAATACTGACCAATTTGATTGAATTTACAGATTATATCTTAAAACACAGGCTAAATAGACAGAAAGTGTTACAGAGGTCTGAATGCAGGGGGAGGAGTGGGTTTCGTAAAAATCATGATTGGGGTTTAGGAGACAGGCAGATAGTGTCAGTAAAAGATAACAGGCAGGGGAAATATATTGTTATACACAAAGCATATACTGACATAAAGTTACATATCAACATAGAATCAATATGAAAAAAGATGGGAAATTAGGTATACAGTGGAATATAAGATAGTCAAAAAAGGAGAAAGGAAAGTAAGAAAAAAAAGGGGAATAATAATAATGACAAAACTGTGGACATAGGCTAACCTGAGTACCTATGCATAGAGAGTGTGGAATATACAGTGTAATTGACTACAGTATATGAAAGTACATTATAAAAATTTTTGATAATGGGTTAAGAAACCAGAGTCCACATTTAGTCCAGAATTTAGCAAGTTGAAGTGCATTATCATTTTCATTTCAATGGTCTTTATTTCCATGGTGTTTTTGAAGTTGCCTCTGAGAATCTTGATTTTGAGGTTTTGGATGGAGTGGTCAGTTTGGGTGAAATGGTGACCAACAGGGGTACAGTATTTTGTTTCACAGTGGTTTTTTATTGAGTGTCTGTGTAGGTTCATCCAAAAGTGCAGTTTTTGGCTTGTTTCTCCAATATAACATCCCACTTCACATGCAGTGCAATGTATCGTGTATACCACATTTTCAGATATACATGAATATGCCCCTTTAATGTTATAGGATTTACTCTTGTGATTAGCTGTGCTGCTTTCACAAATGTGTTGACATAGTTTGCAGAGAGCTTTTTTGTAGCGCTTGGTTCCATTCTAGGTGTTCTTTTTATAAAATGGTAGCTTTCTGTGGACCAGTTTCTGTTTTAGGTTGGATGGTTGTCTGAGTGCTAGGATAGAGGTTTTTGGAAAGATACCAGCACTATGGAGGACTACAATGGAAGCAAAAAGAACACAATTGTCACACGTACAACAGGACGCAACACAAAATTGGACAACTATATTAAAAGTTTCCAGTTGAGAACAGCATCTCTGCTTAACACAGAGCAGAAAAAAAATATGTATAACCTCTCACATTTAGAAAAAAACGCTATAAAAAACTTAAAAACCAATGAAAATATTACCATTAAGCCTGCGGACAAGGGAGGAGCAGTGGTGATCATGAATACACAGGACTACATCACAGAGGGAAATAGACAATTATCAGATTAAACTTATTACAATAAACTGGAAAAGCACCCCACCCAGGAATGCACTTTGCAACTTAGAAAACTAATAAAAACATTCCCTAAACACACGCAACATAAAATGGACAAACTGGTGCCCTCTAACCCTAGCATAGGGACATTCTACATGCTCCCAAAAATCCACAAACCAGGGAACCCAGGGAGACCAATAATAACTGGCATTGACACTCTGACTGAGCAAATATCGGGCCTATTGGAGAATATTCTTAAGCCCTTAGTTATTAACACCACTAGCTTTCTAAAAGTATTGATGTCTGCTTAAACTTCCTTTCCTCAGACAGCGCTAACCAGACATATAGTGCTTCTACAGTCAGTAAACTTACAGAATTTATACTCGCCGACAATTATTTACTCTTTAATAACGCAATCTATTTACAAACCATGGGAACAGCCATAGGCACCAAAATGGTACCACAATATGCAAACCTCTTCATGGCTGATTTAGAACAGAGATTCCTAGCTACTCACCTTTACAAACCCTTCAAATACTTTCGCTACATAGATGATATTTTCATCATATGGACAGAAGGAGAAAAAAACCTAGAACATTTTCATAAATCATTTAATCTATTTCATGCATCAATCAAGCTTAAAATTGACTTTTCTAGAGACTGTGTCAGCTTTCTGGATACAACAATATCCATCACAAATGGCAAATTACATTCATCTGTATACAGGAAACCAACAGATAGATGCAGCTACCTCCACAGCTCCAGCTCCCCACCCCAATCACATTAAAAAATCCATAAACTACAGTCAGGCCACTAGATATTACAGGATTTGCTCAGACACCAAGGACCGTGACAAACACCTCATCACACTGTCCCAATAATTCAGAGAAAAAGGTTACAAAACAAGGGCTATAAACAAACAAATTAACTCTGTCCTTAATACCCCACATGAACACTTGCTACAATACAGGGAGAAGAAAAACATATCGCATATCCCACTAGTAGTCAAATATAACCCTGCTGTAGAAGGAATACGAAAAATCATAAAAGTTATATATATATATATATATATATTTCATGCCTTTGGGCGATAGTGTGCTTCAAGTCCTGTTGGCTCGGTTGCGTTGCGTGTGTTTTTTAGCCAGGCTTGGGACTGTCGTTTATGTCCTTGGGGCCATTTTTCTTCATGGTTTTTGCTCCCGGTTTTTGGATGAAGTGGAACTTTTTTCTTTATGGGATGTAGTTCAGTTCTGGTGCCCTCTGATTGGGCCGCCTCTTACCCTCCTGTTCCTGGCATTCAGTGTCCTCTTTGGCTTGGGTATAATTTTCCCACAAGTAATGAATGCGGCTGTTGACTCTTTCCCATTAGGAAGAAAAACATAAATTATGCTTACCTGATATAGGTGACCCTCGGTTTGCGCTGGTTCAATTTGCGCCGTTTCAGAATAACGCCCTTTTTTCATTCACGTGACTGCTATTGAAAAGCACTGAGAAGCAGAGTGCATTGATTAAAATAAGGACAAGCCAGTAGGTGGAGCTGTCCGCTTGTGTTACAGCAAAGATATGCAAACATAACAGGTCTGAAATGAATCCGTGTACACAGACCACAGACCTGAGCTATGGATAATGGAGCAGCTCTCAAAGGAATAAGATCTAGCAGACATGAGGGAAACTTTACATCTTCCTGCCCAGCTGCTTGAAGGTCAGGGTGCCAAAAAAATCAGTCCAGCCTGGAATGCATAGAATATCTGCAGACCGGATATTAGCTAACAGTGTATGCTACTGTTTCAATGCAGAGACCTTACTGTTTTTGTTTGCAGAAAAATGCAAGTGGAAAAATGTTTTTGTTCATTAAACTTAGTTTAATGATATATTCTGTGTTGTGTGAATATTTGATACTGTTTATAATGTTGTTTAGCATTTATAGTCTTCATTTCAAAGCTTTAAAAATGATGTATTATAGGTTACTTAGGTTCCAGGCCCCTCTCAAAATTGACATAACTCCCTCACTTCCCATTGACTTACATAATAAACTGGGTTTTAATTTACAACGGTTTTGATTTACAACCATTCCTTCTGGAACCTAACCCCCGCGTAAAGTGAGGGCTACCTGTAATTTCATTTTCTTCCGTGGGAAAGGGTCCACAGCCCCCCACCCGTTTTTTTTCATGTAGAGTCTTCTGGCACCCTTTCACCTGATATTTCTTCCACTGTTCCTTGTTCCTTGGCAGAATGACTGGGGGATAGGGGAAGTGGGACGATAGCCAAAGTACTGCACGACGTGTGTGTTTATATATATTTATATATATATATATATATATATATGTGTGTGTGTGTGTATATACAGGTAGCCCTCAGTTTACGCCGGGGTTAGGTTCCAGAAGGAATGGTTGTAAATCGAAACCATTGTAAATTGAAACCCAGTTTATAATGTAAGTCAATGGGAAGTGAGGGAGATAGGTTCCAGGCCCCTCTCAAAATTGTCATAAGTAACACCTAATACATTATTTTTAAAGCTTTGAAATGAAGACTTCAAATGCTAAACAGCATTATAAACCTAATAAAATAATCACACAACACAGACTTCACTTGCATTTTTCTGCAAACATTTCTTTCTATGCATTCCAATCTGGACTGATTTAAAGACAGGAAGATCTTGTTCCTTTGAAATCTGCTCGATAGCTCCGGTCTGGTTAAACTGATTAATTTCAGCTTGCTTGGCTTTACTGCAACACAAGCGGACAGCTCCACCTACTGGCTATTTTAATAAATGCACTGCTTCTCAATGCTTTTCAATAGCAGTCACATGACTGGAAAAAAAGGTTGTTATTCTGAAACGGTGTAAATTGAACCGTTGTAAAACGAGGGCCACCTGTATATATGTGTATATATATATATATATATGTGTGTATATATATATATATATATGTGTATATATATATATATATATGTGTATATATATATATATATATATATATATATATATATATATGTGTGTGTGTGTATATATATATATATATATATATATATATATATATATATACACATACACATGTTGTTTTAGGTGAAGGGGTTAATTCAAAAACTATGGCACACTTTCTTTGTTCTGCTTTTTCCAAGGGATTGCAAATATTAGTGCAGAGGGCTTCAAAATGACCCATGAGACACCAGTTTGTCTTTCCTTCTCTACCATGATGATAGAGATACTCAGAAATGTAATTTTCTTGCAAAATTTTACCCCAATAAGGTGTTTTAATAAATTAGTTTAGACCAGAGACAACCATACTTAGCTAGCTGCTTGATTTTGTGTGACCATTATTAGAAACACTTTAGAGCATTTTTTATTGGACTGTTGCGTGCATATAACTATGTTTTTAACCTCTGCAAAATCAGTTCTGAATCAGCAACTGGTTCATAGTTGAACACAGCCAGTCACAGGCGGTATAGTTGTATTCAGATGAGGATCAGCAGTGTGCTACTGCTCTAGGGCTTTTTACTATGTGTCTAATGCGTTAGAGCATTTTCTTATTGCACTTGTATTCCCCCTTTTATTTTATAAGTTAAAGAGAAAACATGATGGAGTTGGAGCGATAATAATGAAAGAGTAAAAAGTTAAGACAATGGATAGGTAATTGTAAGTAGAGAGTAACATTTAGTGGAGAACTATTATATTTTCTTTAAAAAAATTTTTTATGTAAACCTTTCTCTGTATTTTTTATCTTGCTGTTAGATGGCCTAAATAGTAAGTCGCATGGTTTTCTTTTTCCATTTGTTTCTCATGTCTAGGTTTGAAAGACAGTGATTGTTTTATCTTTGCTTGATTACATTCAACGATTGTTTACCGTTTGTTTTGCAGGAGGAACACGAAAGCTGTGGTTCCAGTTCAACCAACCGCAGCACTTCTGAAAGTGCCAAATCTCAACTTAAACCACGGAAGATTCAACAAACAGCTCCTACTGATCCTGATTTGCCACCAGGTGATTTTTAATAATCACTTTTTTTTTTTTTTAAATAAAAAATAAATAATTTATGTAATTATTCATTTACAAACATATCATTAAAGGGACATTAAACACTTTGAAATGGTAACATAAAATGATAAATCTTATATATAAAAAAACCTCTACAATATACTCTCATTATTTATTTTGTCCCCTTTTACTGTAATTCCATTCTGACATTGTGAGCTTTTCAGTTCCTGTCAGAAATGGAAGTGCAGAACACAGTTCTATTCCACACAGCCATTGGCTGCACACTTTAGTGACCTATTTATAACTGTCCCTAATTGGCTACAGTAGAGAAGGTAACCTAAGTTACAACATGGCAGCACCCACTGTTTTATAGACACTAAAACTTTACACTTATTTTGTCAATATTTAAACAGCTAATAAAACTTTAAAAAAAAATACAGCTACAAGTTATTCTCAGACTTGTCTTTCTTTCATGTAATTAACAAGAGTCCATGAGCTAGTGACGTATGGGATATACATTCCTACCAGGAGGGGCAAAGTTTCCCAAACCTTAAAATGCCTATAAATACACCCCTCTCCACACCCACAAATCAGTTTTACAAACTTTGCCTCCAAGGGAGGTGGTGAAGTAAGTTTGTGCTAGATTCTACGTTGATATGCGCTCCGCAGCAAGTTGGAGCCCGGTTTTCCTCTCAGCGTGCAGTGAATGTCAGAGGGATGTGAAGAGAGTATTGCCTATTGAATGCAGTGATCTCCTTCTACGGGGTCTATTTCATAAGGTTCTCTGTTATCGGTCGTAGAGATTCATCTCTTACCTCCCTTTTCAGATCGACGATATACTCTTATATTTACCATTACCTCTACTGATTCTCGTTTCAGTACTGGTTTGGCTTTCTACAAACATGTAGATGAGTGTCCTGGGGTAAGTAAGTCTTATTTTCTGTGACACTCTAAGCTATGGTTGGGCACTTTATTTATAAAGTTCTAAATATATGTATTCAAACATTTATTTGCCTTGACTCAGAATGTTCAACTTTCCTTATTTTCAGACAGTCAGTTTCATATTTGGGATTATGCATTGAATTATCATATTTTTCTTACCTCAAAAATTTGACTTTTTTCCCTGTGGGCTGTTAGGCTCGCGGGGGCTGAAAATGCTTCATTTTATTGCGTCATTCTTGGCGCGGACTTTTTTGGCGCAAAAATTCTTTTCCGTTTCCGGCGTCATACGTGTCGCCGGAAGTTACGTCATTTTTTGACGTTATTTTGCGCCAAAAATGTCGGCGTTCCGGATGTGGCGTCATTTTTGGCGCCAAAAGCATTTAGGCGCAAAATAATGTGGGCGTCTTATTTGGGGCGTCGCTTTTGTCTCCACATTATTTCAGTCTCATTTTTCATTTGCTTCTGGTTGCTAGAAGCTTGATATTTGGCATTCTTTCCCATTCCTGAAACTGTCTTATAAGGAATTTGATCTATTTTGCTTTATATGTTGTTTTTTCTCTTACATATTGCAAGATGTCTCACGTTGCATCTGAGCCAGAAGATACTACAGGAAAATCACTGCCTGCTGGATCTACCAAAGCTAAGTGTATCTGCTGTAAATTTTTGGTAGCTATTCCTCCAGCTGTTGTTTGTAATAATTGTCATGACAAACTTGTTAAAGCAGATAATATTTCCTTTAGTAATGTACCATTGCCTGTTGCAGTTCCCTCAACATCTAAGGTGCAGAATGTTCCTGATAACATAAGAGATTTTGTTTCTGAATCCATAAAGAAGGCTTTGTCTGTTATTTCTCCTTCTAGTAAACGTAAAAAGTCTTTTAAATCTTCTCTCTCTGTTCCTCTCAGGATCTTGTTCAAATTTTCTATGACTACTATAAGGGAATATATTCCCCCAGGATCTCTGACCTCACAGAACGTCGGAAATTCTGGGGAGAAATTTTCTTCCCAATATTAACACCTAGTCTAATTAAGGAACTTGAATCCCCCATTACGGAAATAGAAGTTGCAAAGGCAATCAATAATTTGGCGCATAACAAAGCACCCGGTCCGGACGGAATACCTAATGAGTTTTATAAAATGATACCCTCTACGGTAATACCGGATTTGACCTTATTATTCAATCATATATATATAGAGGGAAATGAACCCTCATCTAACTTTACAGCCTCACATACGTCTTTAATTTTAAAAAAGGGTAAAGATGCAAGATTGGTCGAGTCATACAGACCCATAGCTTTGATGAACACCGATTACAAATTGTTGACTTCGATTCTCGCCCAGAGACTCCAGTCCCTTCTTCCCTTGATTATTAGCCCAGATCAGGCTGGTTTTATGAAGAATAGGAACTCGGCGGCTAAAATAAGGGAACTCCTGCTTACCTTGGATTATTTTTCGAATGGTACGGATACCGATCATCTAGAGGAGGGAGGTAATTCAGACTTGGCAATTTTGGCTATCGACGCCGAAAAAGCCTTTGACTCAGTTTACCATGACCATCTCCTATTTTCATTAGAACAATTCGGGCTAAAAGGTAAATTTGCTAAGTTTATTGAAAAACTTTATCGTACAGCCTCCACAAGAATGATAGTAAATGGTTAGTTATCCCCAGAAATAATTCTACACAGGGGGACTAGGCAAGGGTGTCCCCTTTCCCCACTTCTTTTTAACATTGCTATAGAACCTTTTGCTGTAATGATAAGACAAAGATTAGAGGGGATTCGGGTCGCTGGGCGGGAGTTGAAAATAGCATTGTATGCTGATGATGTTCTTATTTACCTATCTAATCTACGTAGAAATTTACCTATTCTCCTATCAACCATACATCAGTTTGGTTCCTTCTCAGGATATAAGGTAAATGTAAAGAAATCTGAGCTTCTCTGGATAAGGCACACTGACTGTTCTCCTATAGATGTACCCTTTTCCATAGTGAAAGACTCATTTAGATATTTAGGTATAAATGTCTCAAGTAACCCTGATTCCTGGTATTCATTGAATATTCTTCCTGTGTTGAATAAGGTCAAATCAGTTTTTAAGAACTGGCAGACTCTACCCTTGTCTTTGTCTGGACGAATAGCAGCTTATAAGATGATCTTATTACCAAAAATTTTATATGTCCTTCAAAATATTCCTCTGATTCTGAGAAGGAACGATTTGAGTTTATTTAACTCACAACTCCGGTTTTTTCTGTGGCAAGGTAGGAAACCTAGAATATCACTTGCAAAACTCTCCTTTCCAATAGGATCCGGTGGCCTGGCTTTACCTGATTTACGAGTATATAATTATGTATTCTTGGTTCGTATTTTAGCAGATTGGCTTTTTGCTCATAATTATGTTACAAATAATGACTTAGAGACTAGTATGTTGTACCCTTTTTCACCCATTGCGTTGATTCATCTCGACACTATTCATATCCCACCCCAAGTTAAACGCTATAGATCTATTTATAATATAATTTTAGCTTGGAGAAAGATATGTACTTTGCTAGGAATAGAACATCGGGTGTCGAGTTTTCTAGGTTTTCTGGGGAACCCACAATTTCAGTCAGGAACAACATCTTCAATCTTTTTAGAGTGGAAGACTCAAGGGCTTGTGAATGTTCTTCAGATACTTGATATAAAAAAAAGATGTGTGAAATCATTCGATGCTATTAGGGTAGAATTTAATATCTCCCAGAAATTTTTTTTTGCCTATCTTCAGGCTAGACACTATGCTATGAAGTTAGTGAATGAGTATGGCTGGAACTGGTCATTGGGGCGCATAGAAAACTGGCTTATGCTGGTAAAAAATAGACTCATGTCAATTTCTCCATGCTATCTGATTATTGTCTCCGATAAGGGCACAATTAATCTTGATAAAATTGCTATTAATTGGGCCACATTAATATCTCAGGAAGTAGAATCTAAAATACCTTCTCTCTCAATTCGAAAGGTTACTCAAACAACCCTTTCTGCCACATGGAGAGAATCTCATCTGAAGCTGTTTCACATGACATATTTTACACCAGAAAAAGGAACGAAATGCGGCAGTACGAACTTTATTATATGTCCCAAGTGTTCGTTTCCCTCCGCAAACCTCCTGCACATGTTATGGACCTGCCCTAAAATTAAAAACGTATGGTCCAAAGTCCAATTCTGGCTTTGCAAGATACTAAAGCTCTCATCATTAAATTTGAAGGGCAGACATATAATTTTTCTCTTTTCTGACCCAGAAGATAGACAACTCAATGTGAAGTTTATTAATATAACTATATTGGCTGTTAGATATCTTATCTTTAAAAAATGGAAAATGCTGACGGTCCCTAGTATATCAGAAATTAAAAACTGTTTCAAAAAACAATGTATTCTTGAACAATATAATATTAGTGCTGACAATGATGTTCATGTTGTTAAATTCTTTCTCAAATGGTCAGCATTTATAAAAGTTTTCTCTTCCACGGAAATTGAATATTTGATACATCCTTTACGTAACTCTGAACTGGTCCTGCTAGGGAGATGGTGAAGGGGTGTTTCCCCTTTTTCTTTTCTTTCTTTTTTTTTTTTTTTTTTTTTTTCTCTCTTTTTCTTTTTTGTTGCGTTCATTTTGTTTAATTTGTTGTTTGGGCGTATTGTGCTGTTTTCTTATGTAAAAATTAAAACCCAACAAGGTATAGAATATCACGAAGCATAATATTATTACCTGGGTTATTATCTTTTCCTGTATAAATCACATCCAAAGAGTTGATGGGTATCTATAACATAGTACTGAATGTGGAATAATCTATATACTATATGCACACTTGTTATACCCAAGTTATGGTTTGGAAAAAGTTCTACTCTACTTTTGTTCTCATTTAATGGCTATGTTTCTTTTATTATTGTATGATTGTAATTGGTCCTTGTTGGATATAAATAAATATTTGAAAAAAAAAAATCTTCTCTCTCTACAGATGAATTTTTAAATGAACACCATCATTCTGATTCTTTGGACTCTTCTGGTTCAGAGGATTCTATCTCAGAGATTGATGCTGATAAATCTTCATATTTATTTAAGATGGAATTTATTCGCTCTTTACTTAAAGAAGTACTAATTGCTTTAGAAATAGAGGATTCTAGTCCTCTTGATACTAATTCTATACGTTTGGATAAGGTTTTTAAAGCTCCTGCGGTTATTCCAGAAGTTTTTCCTGTTCCTAATGCTATTTCTGCAGTGATTTCCAAAGAATGGGATAAATTGGGTAATTCATTTACTCCTTCTAAACGTTTTAAGCAATTATATCCTGTTCCGCCTGACAGGTTAGAATTTTGGGACAAAATCCCTAAAGTTGATGGGGCTATTTCTACCCTTGCTAAACGTACTACCATTCCTACGTCAGATGGTACCTCGTTTAAGGATCCTTTAGATAGAAAAATTGAATCCTTTCTAAGAAAAGCTTATCTGTGTTCAGGTAATCTTCTTAGACCTGCTATATCATTGGCTGATGTTGCTGCAGCTTCAACTTTTTGGTTGGAAACCCTAGCGCAACAAGTAGCAAATCGTGATTCTCATGATATTATTATTCTTCTCCAGCATGCTAATAATTTTATCTGTGATGCCATTTTTGATATTATTAGAGTTGATGTTAGGTTTATGTCTCTGGCTATCTTAGCCAGAAGAGCTTTATGGCTTAAGACTTGGAATGCTGATATGGCTTCTAAATCAACTCTACTTTCCATTTCTTTCCAGGGAAACAAATTATTTGGTTCTCAGTTGGATTCTATTATTTCAACTGTTACTGGTGGGAAAGGAACTTTTTTACAACAGGATAAAAAATCTAAAGGTAAAAACAGGGCTAACAATCGTTTTCGTTCCTTTCGTTTCAACAAAGAACAAAAGCCTGATCCTTCGTCCTCAGGAGCAGTTTCAGTTTAGAAACCATCTCCAGTCTGGAATAAATCCAAGCCTGCTAGAAAGGCAAAGCCTGCTTCTAAGTTCACATGAAGGTACGGCCCTCATTCCAGTTCAGCTGGTAGGGGGCAGGTTACGTTTTTTCAAAGAAATTTGGATCAATTCTGTTCACAATCTTTGGATTCAGAACATTGTTTCAGAAGGGTACAGAATTGGTTTCAAGATGAGACCTCCTGCAAAGAGATTTTTTCTTTCCCGTGTCCCAGTAAATCCAGTGAAAGCTCAAGCATTTCTGAATTGTGTTTCAGATCTAGAGTTGGCTGGAGTAATTATGCCAGTTCCAGTTCCGGAACAGGGGATGGGGTTTTATTCAAATCTCTTCATTGTACCAAAGAAGGAGAATTCCTTCAGACCAGTTCTGGATCTAAAATTATTGAATCGTTATGTAAGGATACCAACGTTCAAGATGGTAACTGTAAGGACTATATTGCCTTTTGTTCAGCAAGGGAATTATATGTCCACAATAGATTTACAGGATGCATATCTGCATATTCCGATTCATCCAGATCATTTTCAGTTCCTGAGATTCTCTTTTCTAGACAAGCATTACCAATTTGTGGCTCTACCGTTTGGCCTTGCTACAGCTCCAAGAATTTTCACAAAGATTCTCGGTGCCCTTCTGTCTGTAATCAGAGAACAGGGTATTGTGGTATTTCCTTATTTGGACGATATCTTGGTACTTGCTCAGTCTTTACATTTAGCAGAGTCTCATACGAATCGACTTGTGTTGTTTCTTCAAGATCATGGTTGGAGGATCAATTTACCAAAAAGTTCTTTGATTCCTCAAACAAGGGTAACCTTTCTGGGTTTCCAGATAGATTCAGTGTCCATGACTCTGTCTTTAACAGACAAGAGACGTCTAAAATTGATTACAGCTTGTCGAAACCTTCAGTCACAATCATTCCCTTCGGTAGCCTTATGCATGGAAATTCTAGGTCTTATGACTGCTGCATCGGACGCGATCCCCTTTGCTCGTTTTCACATGCGACCTCTTCAGCTCTGTATGCTGAACCAATGGTGCAGGGATTACACGAAGATATATCAATTAATATCTTTAAAACCGATTGTTCGACACTCTCTAACGTGGTGGACAGATCACCATCGTTTAATTCAGGGGGCTTCTTTTGTTCTTCCGACCTGGACTGTAATTTCAACAGATGCAAGTCTCACAGGTTGGGGAGCTGTGTGGGGATCTCTGACGGCACAGGGAGTTTGGGAATCTCAGGAGGTGAGATTACCGATCAATATTTTGGAACTCCGTGCAATTTTCAGAGCTCTTCAGTTTTGGCCTCTTCTGAAGAGAGAATCGTTCATTTGTTTTCAGACAGACAATGTCACAACTGTGGCATACATCAATCATCAAGGAGGGACTCACAGTCCTCTGGCTATGAAAGAAGTATCTCGAATTTTGGTTTGGGCGGAATCCAGCTCCTGTCTAATCTCTGCGGTTCATATCCCAGGTGTAGACAATTGGGAAGCGGATTATCTCAGTTGCCAAACGTTGCATCCGGGCGAATGGTCTCTTCACCCAGAGGTATTTCTTCAGATTGTTCAAATGTGGGGGCTTCCAGAGATAGATCTGATGGCCTCTCATCTAAACAAGAAACTTCCCAGGTATCTGTCCAGATCCCGGGATCCTCAGGCGGAGGCAGTGGATGCATTATCACTTCCTTGGAAGTATCATCCTGCCTATATCTTTCCGCCTCTAGTTCTTCTTCCAAGAGTAATCTCCAAGATTCTGAGGGAATGCTCGTTTGTTCTGCTAATAGCTCCGGCATGGCCTCACAGGTTTTGGTATGCGGATCTTGTCCGGATGGCATCTTGCCAACCATGGACTCTTCCGTTAAGACCAGACCTTCTGTCACAAGGTCCTTTTTTCCATCCGGATCTGAAATCCTTAAATTTAAAGGTATGGAGATTGAACGCTTGATTCTTAGTCAAAGAGGTTTCTCTGACTCTGTGATTGATACTATGTTACAGGCTCGTAAATCTGTATCTAGAGAGATATATTATAGAGTCTGGAAGACTTATATTTCTTGGTGTCTTACTCATCATTTTTCTTGGTATTCTTTTAGAATTCCGAGAATATTACAATTTCTTCAGGATGGTTTAGATAAGGGTTTGTCCGCAAGTTCCTTGAAAGGACAAATCTCTGCTCTTTCTGTTCTTTTTCACAGAAAGATTGCTATTCTTCCTGATATTCAGTGTTTTGTACAAGCTTTGGTTCGTATAAAACCTGTCATTAAGTCAATTTCTCCTCCATGGAGTTTGAATTTGGTTCTGGGAGCTCTTCAAGCTCCTCCGTTTGAACCTATGCATTCATTGGACATTAAATTGCTTTCTTGGAAAGTTTTGTTCCTTTTGGCCATCTCTTCTGCCAGAAGAGTTTCTGAATTATCTGCTCTTTCTTGTGAGTCTCCTTTTCTGATTTTTCATCAGGATAAGGCGGTGTTGCGAACTTCTTTTGAATTTTTACCTAAGGTTGTGAATTCCAACAACATTAGTAGAGAAATCGTGGTTCCTTCATTATGTCCTAATCCTAAGAATTCTAAGGAAAAATCGTTACATTCTTTGGATGTTGTTAGAGCTTTGAAATATTATGTTGAAGCTACTAAATCTTTCTGAAAGACTTCTAGTCTATTTGTCATCTTTTCTGGTTCTAGAAAAGGCCAGAAAGCTTCTGCCATTTCTTTGGCATCCTGGTTGAAATCTTTAATTCATCTTGCCTATGTTAAATCGGGTAAGACTCCGCCTCAGAGGATTACAGCTCATTCTACTAGGTCAGTTTCTACTTCCTGGGCGTTTAGGAATGAAGCTTCAGTTGATCAGATTTGCAAAGCAGCGACTTGGTCCTCTTTGCATACTTTTACTAAATTCTACCATTTTGATGTATTCTCTTCTTCTGAAGCAGTTTTTGGTAGAAAGGTACTTCAGGCAGTGGTTTCGGTTTGAATCTTCTGTTTATGTTTTTCATTAAACTTTATTTTGGGTGTGGATTATTTTCAGCAGGAATTGGCTGTCTTTATTTTATCCCTCCCTCTCTAGTGACTCTTGTGTGGAAAGATCCACATCTTGGGTATTCATTATCCCATACGTCACTAGCTCATGGACTCTTGTTAATTACATGAAAGAAAACATAATTTATGTAAGAACTTACCTGATAAATTCATTTATTTCATATTAACAAGAGTCCATGAGGCCCACCCTTTTTTGTGGTGGTTATGATTTTTTTGTATAAAGCACAATTATTCCAATTCCTTATTTTATATGCTTCGCACTTTTTTTCTTATCACCCCACTGCTTGGCTATTCGTTAAACTGATTTGTGGGTGTGGTGAGGGGTGTATTTATAGGCATTTTAAGGTTTGGGAAACTTTGCCCCTCCTGGTAGGAATGTATATCCCATACGTCACTAGCTCATGGACTCTTGTTAATATGAAAGAAATGAATTTATCAGGTAAGTTCTTACATAAATTATGTTTTTCTTTGAATGCATCATTCTATCTAGTGTTTCATGTCCTTTAAAGATACAATTATAGCCATATTAAAATGATACTCTATTTTGAATTTGCTTTGATACAAATGAAATAGCTTCACAATTAATATTAAAATCTTTCTCAATGCACACAAATGTGCAGCATAGATTACTTTTCTTTCATGTAATTAGCAAGAGTCCATGAGCTAGTGACGTATGGGATATACATTCCTACCAGGAGGGGCAAAGTTTCCCAAACCTTAAAATGCCTATAAATACACCCCTCACCACACCCACAATTCAGTTTTACAAACTTTGCCTCCGATGGAGGTGGTGAAGTAAGTTTGTGCTAGATTCTACGTTGATATGCGCTCCGCAGCAAGTTGGAGCCCGGTTTTCCTCTCAGCGTGCAGTGAATGTCAGAGGGATGTGAGGAGAGTATTGCCTATTTGAATGCAGTGATCTCCTTCTACGGGGTCTATTTCATAGGTTCTCTGTTATCGGTCGTAGAGATTCATCTCTTACCTCCCTTTTCAGATCGACGATATACTCTTATATATACCATTACCTCTGCTGATTCTCGTTTCAGTACTGGTTTGGCTTTCTACAAACATGTAGATGAGTGTCCTGGGGTAAGTAAATCTTATTTCTCCAACATAGGTGTGTCCGGTCCACGGCGTCATCCTTACTTGTGGGATATTCTCTTCCCCAACAGGAAATGGCAAAGAGCCCAGCAAAGCTGGTCACATGATCCCTCCTAGGCTCCGCCTACCCCAGTCATTCGACCGACGTTAAGGAGGAATATTTGCATAGGAGAAACCATATGATACCGTGGTGACTGTAGTTAAAGAAAATAAATTATCAGACCTGATTAAAAAACCAGGGCGGGCCGTGGACCGGACACACCGTTGGAGAAAGTAATTTATCAGGTAAACATAAATTCTGTTTTCTCCAACATAGGTGTGTCCGGTCCACGGCGTCATCCTTACTTGTGGGAACCAATACCAAAGCTTTAGGACACGGATGATGGGAAGGAGCAAATCAGGTCACCTAGATGGAAGGCACCACGGCTTGCAAAACCAGTCATTCTCTTTGCCGTTGTACAGGCAACATCTCCACGGAGATGGCTTAGAGTTTTTTAGTGTTTAACTGTAGTTTTTATTATTCAATCAAGAGTTTGTTATTTTAAAATAGTGCTGGTATGTACTATTTACTCTGAAACAGAAAAGAGATGAAGATTTCTGTTTGTATGAGGAAAATGATTTTAGCAACCATTACTAAAATCCATGGCTGTTCCACACAGGACTGTTGAGAGGAATTAACTTCAGTTGGGGGAACAGTGAGCAGTCTCTTGCTGCTTGAGGTATGACACATTCTAACAAGACGATGTAATGCTGGAAGCTGTCATTTTCCCTATGGGATCCGGTAAGCCATGTTTATTAAGATAGTAAATAAGGGCTTCACAAGGGCTTATTAAGACTGTAGACTTTTTCTGGGCTAAATCGATTCATATATAACACATATTTAGCCTTGAGGAATCATTTAATCTGGGTATTTTGATAAGATTATATCGGCAGGCACTGTTTTAGACACCTTATTCTTTAGGGGCTTTCCCAAATCATAGGCAGAGCCTCATTTTCGCGCCGGTGTTGCGCACTTGTTTTTGAGAGGCATGACATGCAGTCGCATGTGTGAGGAGCTCTGATACATAGAAAAGACTTTCTGAAGGCGTCATTTGGTATCGTATTCCCCTTTGGGCTTGGTTGGGTCTCAGCAAAGCAGATACCAGGGACTGTAAAGGGGTTAAAGTTAAAAACGGCTCCGGTTCCGTTATTTTAAGGGTTAAAGCTTCCAAATTTGGTGTGCAATACTTTTAAGGCTTTAAGACACTGTGGTGAAATTTTGGTGAATTTTGAACAATTCCTTCATATTTTTTCGCAATTGCAGTAATAAAGTGTGTTCAGTTTAAAATTTAAAGTGACAGTAACGGTTTTATTTTAAAACGTTTTTTGTACTTTGTTATCAAGTTTATGCCTGTTTAACATGTCTGAACTACCAGATAGACTGTGTTCTGAATGTGGGGAAGCCAGAGTTCCTTCTCATTTAAATAAATGTGATTTATGTGACAATGACAATGATGCCCAAGATGATTCCTCAAGTGAGGGGAGTAAGCATGGTACTGCATCATTCCCTCCTTCGTCTACACGAGTCTTGCCCACTCAGGAGGCCCCTAGTACATCTAGCGCGCCAATACTCCTTACTATGCAACAATTAACGGCTGTAATGGATAATTCTATCAAAAACATTTTAGCCAAAATGCCCACTTATCAGCGTAAGCGCGACTGCTCTGTTTTAGATACTGAAGAGCATGACGACGCTGATGATAATGGTTCTGAAAGGCCCCTACACCAGTCTGATGGGGCCAGGGAGGTTTTGTCTGAGGGAGAAATTTCAGATTCAGGGAAAATTTCTCAACACGCTGAACCTGATGTGATTACATTTAAATTTAAGTTGGAACATCTCCGCGCTCTGCTTAAGGAGGTATTATCCACTCTGGATGATTGTGACAATTTGGTCATCCCAGAGAAACTATGTAAAATGGACAAGTTCCTAGAGGTCCCGGGGCTCCCAGAAGCTTTTCCTATACCCAAGCGGGTGGCGGACATTGTAAATAAAGAATGGGAAAGGCCCGGTATACCTTTCGTCCCTCCCCCCATATTTAAAAAATTGTTTCCTATGGTCGACCCCAGAAAGGACTTATGGCAGACAGTCCCCAAGGTCGAGGGAGCGGTTTCCACTTTAAACAAACGCACCACTATACCCATAGAAGATAGTTGTGCTTTCAAAGATCCTATGGATAAAAAATTAGAAGGTTTACTTAAAAAGATGTTTGTTCAGCAGGGTTACCTTCTACAACCAATTTCATGCATTGTCCCTGTCGCTACAGCCGCGTGTTTCTGGTTCGATGAGCTGGTAAAGGCGGTCGATAGTGATTCTCCTCCTTATGAGGAGATTATGGACAGAATCAATGCTCTCAAATTGGCTAATTCTTTCACCCTAGACGCCACTTTGCAATTGGCTAGGTTAGCGGCTAAGAATTCTGGGTTTGCTATTGTGGCGCGCAGAGCGCTTTGGTTGAAATCTTGGTCAGCTGATGCGTCTTCCAAGAACAAACTACTTAACATTCCTTTCAAGGGGAAAACGCTGTTTGGCCCTGACTTGAAAGAGATTATCTCTGATATCACTGGGGGTAAGGGCCACGCCCTTCCTCAGGATCGGCCTTTCAAGGCCAAAAATAAACCTAATTTTCGTCCCTTTCGTAGAAACGGACCAGCCCAAAGTGCTACGTCCTCTAAGCAAGAGGGTAATACTTCTCAAGCCAAGCAAGCTTGGAGACCAATGCAAGGCTGGAACAAGGGAAAGCAGGCCAAGAAACCTGCCACTGCTACCAAGACAGCATGAAATGTTGGCCCCCGATCCGGGACCGGATCTGGTGGGGGGCAGACTCTCTCTCTTCGCTCAGGCTTGGGCAAGAGATGTTCTGGATCCTTGGGCACTAGAAATAGTCTCCCAAGGTTATCTTCTGGAATTCAAGGGGCTTCCCCCAAGGGGGAGGTTCCACAGGTCTCAGTTGTCTTCAGACCACATAAAAAGACAGGCATTCTTACATTGTGTAGAAGACCTGTTAAAAATGGGAGTGATTCATCCTGTTCCATCAGGAGAACAAGGGATGGGGTTCTACTCCAATCTGTTCATAGTTCCCAAAAAAGAGGGAACGTTCAGACCAATCTTAGATCTCAAGATCTTAAACAAGTTTCTCAAGGTTCCATCGTTCAAAATGGAAACCATTCGAACAATTCTTCCTTCCATCCAGGAAGGTCAATTCATGACCACGGTGGACTTAAAGGATGCGTATCTACATATTCCTATCCACAAGGAACATCATCGGTTCCTAAGGTTCGCATTCCTGGACAAGCATTACCAGTTCGTGGCGCTTCCTTTCGGATTAGCCACTGCTCCAAGGATTTTCACAAAGGTACTAGGGTCCCTTCTAGCGGTGCTAAGACCAAGGGGCATTGCTGTAGTACCTTACTTGGACGACATTCTGATTCAAGCGTCGTCCCTTCCTCAAGCAAAGGCTCACACGGACATCGTCCTGGCCTTTCTCAGATCTCACGGATGGAAAGTGAACGTGGAAAAGAGTTCTCTATCTCCGTCAACAAGGGTTCCCTTCTTGGGAACAATAATAGACTCCTTAGAAATGAGGATTTTTCTGACAGAGGCCAGAAAAACAAAACTTCTAGACTTTTGTCGGATACTTCATTCCGTTCCTCTTCCTTCCATAGCGCAGTGCATGGAAGTGATAGGTTTGATGGTAGCGGCAATGGACATAGTTCCTTTTGCGCGCATTCATCTAAGACCATTACAACTGTGCATGCTCAGTCAGTGGAATGGGGACTATACAGACTTGTCTCCGAGGATACAAGTAAATCAGAGGACCAGAGACTCACTCCGTTGGTGGCTGTCCCTGGACAACCTGTCACAAGGGATGACCTTCCGCAGACCAGAGTGGGTCATTGTCACGACCGACGCCAGTCTGATGGGCTGGGGCGCGGTCTGGGGATCCCTGAAAGCTCAGGGTCTTTGGTCTCGGGAAGAATCTCTTCTACCGATAAATATTCTGGAACTGAGAGCGATATTCAATGCTCTCAAGGCTTGGCCTCAGCTAGCGAGGGCCAAGTTCATACGGTTCCAATCAGACAACATGACGACTGTTGCGTACATCAACCATCAGGGGGGAACAAGGAGTTCCCTGGCGATGGAAGAAGTGACCAAAATCATTCAATGGGCGGAGACTCACTCCTGCCACCTGTCTGCAATTCACATCCCAGGAGTGGAAAATTGGGAAGCGGATTTTCTGAGTCGTCAGACATTGCATCCGGGGGAGTGGGAACTCCATCCGGAAATCTTTGCCCAAATCACTCAACTGTGGGGCATTCCAGACATGGATCTGATGGCCTCTCGTCAGAACTTCAAAGTTCCTTGCTACGGGTCCAGATCCAGGGATCCCAAGGCGACTCTAGTAGATGCACTAGTAGCACCTTGGACCTTCAAACTAGCTTATGTATTCCCGCCGTTTCCTCTCATCCCCAGGCTGGTAGCCAGGATCAATCAGGAGAGGGCGTCGGTGATCTTGATAGCTCCTGCGTGGCCACGCAGGACTTGGTATGCAGATCTGGTGAATATGTCATCGGCTCCACCATGGAAGCTACCTTTGAGACGAGACCTTCTTGTTCAAGGTCCGTTCGAACATCCGAATCTGGTCTCACTCCAGCTGACTGCTTGGAGATTGAACGCTTGATCTTATCGAAGCGAGGGTTCTCAGATTCTGTTATTGATACTCTTGTTCAGGCCAGAAAGCCTGTAACTAGAAAGATTTACCACAAGATTTGGAAAAAATATATCTGTTGGTGTGAATCTAAAGGATTCCCTTGGGACAAGGTTAAGATTCCTAAGATTCTATCCTTCCTTCAAGAAGGATTGGAAAAAGGATTATCTGCAAGTTCCTTGAAGGGACAGATTTCTGCCTTGTCTGTGTTACTTCACAAAAAGCTGGCAGCTGTGCCAGATGTTCAAGCCTTTGTTCAGGCTCTGGTTAGAATCAAGCCTGTTTACAAACCTTTGACTCCTCCTTGGAGTCTCAACTTAGTTCTTTCAGTTCTTCAGGGGGTTCCGTTTGAACCCTTACATTCCGTTGATATTAAGTTATTATCTTGGAAAGTTTTGTTCTTGGTTGCAATTTCTTCTGCTAGAAGAGTTTCAGAATTATCTGCTCTGCAGTGTTCTCCTCCTTATCTGGTGTTCCATGCAGATAAGGTGGTTTTACGTACTAAACCTGGTTTTCTTCCAAAAGTTGTTTCTAACAAAAACATTAACCAGGAGATTATCGTACCTTCTCTGTGTCCGAAACCAGTTTCAAAGAAGGAACGTTTGTTGCACAATTTGGATGTTGTTCGCGCTCTAAAATTCTATTTAGACGCTACAAAGGATTTTAGACAAACATCTTCCTTGTTTGTTGTTTATTCCGGTAAAAGGAGAGGTCAAAAAGCAACTTCTACCTCTCTCTCTTTTTGGATTAAAAGCATCATCAGATTGGCTTACGAGACTGCCGGACGGCAGCCTCCCGAAAGAATCACAGCTCATTCCACTAGGGCTGTGGCTTCCACATGGGCCTTCAAGAACGAGGCTTCTGTTGATCAGATATGTAGGGCAGCGACTTGGTCTTCACTGCACACTTTTACCAAATTTTACAAGTTTGATACTTTTGCTTCTTCTGAGGCTATTTTTGGGAGAAAGGTTTTGCAAGCCGTGGTGCCTTCCATCTAGGTGACCTGATTTGCTCCTTCCCATCATCCGTGTCCTAAAGCTTTGGTATTGGTTCCCACAAGTAAGGATGACGCCGTGGACCGGACACACCTATGTTGGAGAAAACAGAATTTATGTTTACCTGATAAATTACTTTCTCCAACGGTGTGTCCGGTCCACGGCCCGCCCTGGTTTTTTAATCAGGTCTGATAATTTATTTTCTTTAACTACAGTCACCACGGTATCATATGGTTTCTCCTATGCAAATATTCCTCCTTAACGTCGGTCGAATGACTGGGGTAGGCGGAGCCTAGGAGGGATCATGTGACCAGCTTTGCTGGGCTCTTTGCCATTTCCTGTTGGGGAAGAGAATATCCCACAAGTAAGGATGACGCCGTGGACCGGACACACCGTTGGAGAAAGTAATTTATCAGGTAAACATAAATTCTGTTTTTCTGTGACACTCTAAGCTATGGTTGGGCACTTTGTTTATAAAGTTCTAAATATATGTATTCAAACATTTATTTGCCTTGACTCAGAATGTTCAACTTTCCTTATTTTTCAGACAGTCAGTTTCATATTTGGGATAATGCATTTGAATTAATCATTTTTTCTTACCTTCAAAAATTTGACTCTTTTTTTCCCTGTGGGCTGTTAGGCTCGCGGGGGCTGAAAATGCTTCATTTTATTGCGTCTTTCTTGGCGCGGACTTTTTTGGCGCAAAAATTCTTTTCCGTTTCCGGCGTCATACGTGTCGCCGGAAGTTGCGCCATTTTTTTGACGTTATTTTGCGCCAAAAATGTCGGCGTTCCGGATGTGGCGTCATTTTTGGCGCCAAAAGCATTTAGGCGCCAAATAATGTGGGCGTCTTATTTGGCGCTAAAAAATAAGGGCGTCGCTTTTGTCTCCACATTATTTAAGTCTTATTTTTTCATTGCTTCTGGTTGCTAGAAGCTTGTTCTTTGGCATTTTTTCCCATTCCTGAAACTGTCATTTAAGGAATTTGATCAATTTTGCTTTATATGTTGTTTTTTCTCTTACATATTGCAAGATGTCTCACGTTGCATCTGAGTCAGAAGATACTACAGGAAAATCGCTGTCTAGTGCTGGAGCTACCAAGCTAAGTGTATCTGCTATAATTTTTCTCCAGCTGTTGTTTGTATTGCATGTCATGACAAACTTATTAATGCAGATAAAATTTCCTTTAGTACTGTTACATTACCTGTTGCTGTTCCGTCAACATCTAATTTTCAGAGTGTTCCTGATAAACATAAGAGATTTTATTTTTTAAATCCATTAAGAAGGCTATGTCTGTTATTTCTCCTTCTAGTTTACATAAAAGTCTTTTAAAACTTCTCTTTTTTCAGATGAATTTTTAAATGAACATCATCATTCTGATACTGATAATGGTTCTTCTGGTTCAGAGGTTTCTGTCTCAGAGGTTGATGCTGATAAATCTTTGTATTTGTTCAAGATGGAATTTATTCGTTCTTTATTTAAAGAAGTATTAATTGCATTAGAAATAGAGGATTCTGGTCCTCTTGATACTAAATCTAAACGTTTAAATAAGGTTTTTAAATCTCCTGTAGTTATTCCAGAAGTGTTTAATCTCCCTGATGCTATTTCTGAAGTAATTTCCAGGGAATGGAATAATTTGGGTAATTCTTTTACTCCTTCTAAACGTTTAAGCAATTATATCCTGTGCCATCTGACAGATTAGAGTTTTTTGGGACAAAATCCCTAAGGTTATGGGGCTGTCTCTACTCCTGCTAAATGTGCTACTATTCCTACGGCAGATAGTACTTCATTTAAGGATCCTTTAGATAGGAAAATTGAATCCTTTCTAAGAAAAGCTTACTTATGTTCAGGTAATCTTCTTAGACCTGCTATATTTTTAGCGGATGTTGCTGCAGCTTCAACTTTTTGGTTAGAAGCTTTAGCGCAACAAGTAACAGATCATAATTCTATAGCATTATTATTATTCTGTAACATGCTAATAATTTTATTGGTGATACCATCTTTTGATATCATTAGAGTTGATGTCAGGTATATGTCTCTAGCTATTTTAGCTAGAAAAGCTTTATGGATTAAACTTGGAATGCTGATATGTCTTCTAAGTCAACTTTGCTTTCCCTTTCTTTCCAGGGTAATAAATTATTATCTCAACTGTTTCTGGAAGGAAGGGAACTTTTTTACCAAAGGATAAAAAATCTAAGGTAAATTTAGGTCTAATAATCATTTTCGTTCCTTTCCTCACAATAAGGAACAAAAGCCTGATCCTTCATCCTCAGGAGCGGTATCAGTTTGGAAACTATTTCCAGTTTGGAATATATCCAAGCCTTATAGAAATCCTATAGCCAGCTCCTAAGTACCCATGAAGGTGCGGACCTTATTCCAGCTCAGCTGGTATGGGGCAGATTACGTTTTCTTCAAAGAAATTTGGATCAATTCCGTTCTCAATTTCTGGTTTCAGAACATTGTTTCAGAAAGGTACAGAATTGGCTTCAGTTAAGGCCTCCTGCTAAGAGATTTTTTTCTTTTCCGTGTCCCAGTTAACACAGCAAAGGCTCAGCATTTCTGAAATGTTTTTCAGATCTAGAGTTGGCTGGAGTAATTATGCCAGTTCCAGTTCTGGAACAGGGGCTGGGGTTTTATTTTATCTCTTCATTGTACCAAAGAAGGTCAATTCCTTCAGACCAGTTCCGGATCTATCAATATTGAATCGTTATGTAAGGATACCAACATTCAAGATGGTTACTGTAGGACTATCCTGCCTTTTGTTTAGCAAGGGCATTATATGTCTACAATAGATTTACAGGATGTGTATCTGCATATTCCGATTCATCCAGATCACTTTTAGTGTCTGAGATTCTCTTTTTAGACAAGCATTACCAGTTTTGTGGCTCTACCGTTTGGCCTAGCCTCAGTTCCAAGAATTTTTTTCAAAGGTTCTCGGTGCCCTTCTTTCTGTAATCAGAGAACAGGGTTTTGGTATTTCCTTATTGGACGATATCTGGGTACTTGCTCGGTCTTTTCATTTTCGAAGAATCTCATACGAATCGACTTGTGTTGTTTCTTCAAGTTCATGGTTGGAGGATCAATTTACCAATCAGTTCATTGATTCCTCAGACAAGGGTAACCTTTTTAGGTTTCTAGATAGATTCAGTGTCTATGACTCTGTCCTTGTCAGACAAGAGAAGTTTAACATTGATATCAGCTTGTCAAAACCTTCAGTCACAATCATTCCCTTTGGTAGCCTTATGCATGGAAATTTTAGGTCTTAGGACTGCCGCATCAGATGCGATCTCCTTTGCTTGTTTTCACATGCGACCTCTTCAGCTCTGTATGCTGAACCAATGGTGCAGGGATTTCTCAAAGATATCTCAATTAATATCTTTAAACCGATTATACGACACTCTCTGACATGGTGGACAGATCACCATCGTTTAGTTCAGGGGGCTTCTTTGTTCTTCCGACCTGGACTATAATCTCAACAGATGCAAGTCTTACAGGTTGGGGAGCTGTGTGGGGGTATCTGACGGCATAAGGGGTTTGGGAATCTCAGGAGGTGAGATTTCCGATCAA
This sequence comes from Bombina bombina, assembly GCF_027579735.1. Taxonomy (NCBI): domain Eukaryota; kingdom Metazoa; phylum Chordata; class Amphibia; order Anura; family Bombinatoridae; genus Bombina; species Bombina bombina. Next base: position 1,003,908,385 of record NC_069503.1, read on the forward strand.
TATTTTGGAACTCCGTGCAATTTTCAGAGCTCTTCAGTCTTGGCCTCTTCTGAAGAGAGAGTTGTTCATTTGTTTTCAGATAGACAATGTCACAACTGTGGCATACATCAATCATAAAGGAGGGACTCACAGTCCTCTGGCTATGAAAGAAGTATCTCGAATTTTGGTTTGGGCGGAATCCAGCTCTTGTCTAATCTCTGCGGTTCATATCCCAGGTATGGACAATTGGAAAGCGGATTATCTCAGTCGCCAAACGTTGCATCCGGACGAATGGTCTTCACCCAGAGGTATTTCCTCAGATTGTTCAAATGTGGGAACTCCCAGAAATAGATCTGATGGCTTCTCATCTAAACAAGAAACTTCCCTGGTATCTGTCCGGATCCCGGGATCCTCGGGCGGAGGCAGTGGATGCATTATCTCTTTCCGCCTCTAGTTCTTCTTCCAAGGGTATTCTCCAATATTCTAAAGGAATGCTCGTTTGTCCTGCTGGTAGCTCCAGCATGGCCTCACAGGGTTTGGTATGCGGATCTTGTCCGGATGGCCTCTTGCCAGCTGTGGACTCTTCCGTTATGACCAGTCTTTCTGTCTCAAGGTTCTTTTTTCCATCAGGATCTCAAAACCTTAATTTTAAGGTGTGGAGTTTGAACGCTTGATTCTTGGTCAAAGAGGTTTCTCTGACTCTGTGATTGATACTATGTGACAGGCTCGTAAATCTGTATCTAGAGAGATATATTATAGAGTCTGGAAGACTTATATTTCTTCAGGATGGTTTAGATAAAGGTTTGTCCGTCAGTTTCTTGAAAGACAAATCTCTGCTCTTTCTGTTCTTTTTCACAGAAGGATTGCTAATCTTCCTGATATTCATTGTCTTGTACAACCTTTGGTTCCTATAAAACTTGTCTTTAAGTCAATTTCTCCTCCTTGGAGTTTGAATTTGGTTCTGGGGGCTCTTCAAGCTCCTCCTTTTGAACCCATGCATTCTTTGGTCGTTATATTACTTTCTTGGAAAGTTTTGTTTCTTTTGGCCATCTCTTCTGCCAGAAGAGTCTCTGAATTATCTACTCTTTTTTGTGAGTCTCCTTTTCTGATTTTGCATCAGGATAAGGCGGTGCTGCGAACTTCTTTTGAATTTTTTACCTAAGGTTGTGAATTCTAACAACATTAGTAGAGAAATTGTGGTTCCTTCATTATGTCCTAATCCTATGAATTCTAAGGAAAAATCATTGCATTCTTTGGATGCTGTTAGAGCTTTGTAATATTATGTTGAAGCTACTAAGTCTTTCCGAAAGACTTCTAGTCTATTTGTCATCTTTTCCGGTTCTAGAAAAGACCAGAAAGCTTCTGCCATTTTTTTGGCATCTTGGTTGAAATCTTTATTTCATCATGCCTATGTTGAGTCGGGTAACACTCCGCCTCAAAGGATTACAGCTCATTCTACTAGGTCAGTTTCTACTTCCTGGGCGTTTAAGAATGAAGCTTCGGTTGATCAGATTTGCAAAACAGCAACTTGGTCCTCTTTGCATACTTTTACTAAATTCTACCATTTTGATGTGTTTTCTTCTTCTGAAGCGGTTTTTGGTAGAAACGTACTTCAGGCAGTGGTTTCGGTTTGAATCTTCTGCTTATGTTTTTCATTAAACTTTATTTTGGGTGTGGATTATTTTCAGCAGGAATTGGCTGTCTTTATTTTATCCCTCCCTCTCTAGTGACTCTTGTGTGGAAAGATCCACATCTTGGGTAATCATTATCCCATACGTCACTAGCTCATGGACTCTTGCTAATTACATGAAAGAAAACATAATTTATGTAAGAACTTACCTGATAAATTCATTTCTTTCATATTAGCAAGAGTCCATGAGGCCCGCCCTTTTTTGTGGTGGTTTTGATTTTTTTGTATAAAGCACAATTATTCCAATTCCTTATTTTATATGCTTTCGCACTTTTTTCTTATCACCCCACTTCTTGGCTATTCGTTAAACTGAATTGTGGGTGTGGTGAGGGGTGTATTTATAGGCATTTTAAGGTTTGGGAAACTTTGCCCCTCCTGGTAGGAATGTATATCCCATACGTCACTAGCTCATGGACTCTTGCTAATATGAAAGAAATGAATTTATCAGGTAAGTTCTTACATAAATTATGTTTTTTTTATAAATTGGCAATAGGGAAAATCCATATTAATAAAGATAATGGAAGTGACTAATATAGTACCACTGTTGTGTTATTCAAAGAACAACAGTAGCTTATAGTTCACAGGAGCCTCCTGTCATTTTCCAAAGTATTTTTCATCCTATCTGTGAGTCTGTATTATTATTATAATTATTATTATTGTCGGCTATTTGCAGAGCGCCAACAGATTCCGCAGAGCTGTATTTGACTTACATTAAATTGTGCAGTTTCTGATTTGCAAGCCTCTATTTTTTATCTTCTGTTGCTTCTGTTCATCTCTCTTGGAAACTTTTAATAGTTTGACAGTAGGGCAAAAGGCCAGACGTGGTTATTGAAAGGGTCACAGTAGGTTGAAGAACTGTAAGTGGGATTGCTTATAATTGCCAGCTCTCACACTAGGCCTCCTGCATTCCATCATGCTTCCTTACACAGAGTAAAGAATCCTTTCCCCTGCTCCTTGAGATTATGTTTATTATGGTTTACTATAGGCATAGCTGATTGACAATGATGGAATAATAGATATATATGTGAAAAATAGGTCTCTTGAGATGTCTTGTTCTCGGCATTTGATTTATTGATGGAGAAATGTACCCTAATGGAACTATATTGTGATGGTTATCTTTAAATTACTGCAATATTATACTTCTGTTTTATGGGGTTTCTCATTTATTCTAATTTGTTAGGAATTTTGTTGCTTAATAGCCTTATTGCAGACTCTTATTCTGTTTGTACAAAAGCAACTTGTCAATGATTTAAGTGATGCAGGTATTTCATATTGCTGTTGGAATAAATAATATGCAGAGTTTAAAAAAAAAAAAAAAACATTTATTACTGTGCCTGTACGGCACAAACTCTTTAGCTGCCGTGAGAACTGAAATCACCATGTACAAATATAGGATGCACTGTAAACTTCCATAAAAAATAGTATATGTGCGCAAACTTCCCTTTTAAAACATACCTGGTGTCCAGTACTGGGTTGACATGCTTTTTGATGCCACTTCTGATATATCTGCCTTCCTCAACTTCCTCAAGAAACATTTTTGCACATCTTAAGTAACAATCATAATTTTCTTATTTTATTATCCCTGATTACATCAGTTCAGACCACTTTTGAGTCCATGATTTTTATGCAAAAGGATATAAGTAGGGAAATAATAATAGAAGCATTAAGTGAACTATATAAACAGAGTATTATAAAGTTTTCCAACCTACGGGCCAAAACCAAACTTTTTAACATCACTCCTCAATTTATCTATACATCACCCTGTTCTAGCATATTTTGAGTGGGAAGGGGAAGCATACCCATTGTGCTGGTAGGGGTTTAGAGGTATATAGATAGAAGTAGACACTGTATTACGTTTTCTAATGTGAGGGGCTAAAGGCTATATTAGTATTTGAGAAAGATTCACTATTTAGTGTTCAGGATCGGTAATCTGTAGTAGTCAATATTAGTTATGACGTTGGGTAGCTGTGAATTACATAATTTCTCTTGTTAAGTGTGTTCAGTCCACGGGTCATCCATTACTTATGGGATATATTCTCCTTCTCAACAGGAAGTTGCAAGAGGATCACCCAAGCAGAGCTGCTATATAGCTCCTCCCCTCACATGTCATATCCAGTCATTCTCTTGCAACCCTCAACAAAGAAGGAGGTCGCGAGAGGAGTTGGAGTTTTTACTTAATTATTCTTCAATCAAAAGTTTGTTATTTTAAATGGCACCGGAGTGTGCTGTTTTTTCTATCTCAGGCAGTATTTGGAAGAAGAAACTACCTGCGTTTTCTATGATCTTAGCAGGCGTAACTAAGATCCACTGGCTGTTCTCGACATTCTGAGGAGTGGGGTAACTTCAGAAAATGGGAATAGCATGCGGGGTCTCCCGCAAATGAAGTATGTGCAGTACAATATTTTCTGGGAATGGAATTGACTAAGAAAACACTGCTGTTACCCGTATGATGTAAGTACAGCCTTAAATGCAGTAGTAGTGACTGGTATCAGGCTGATAAATGTATGCACAGTAGAGTTATTTTCTAGGGACTAGAATTTGACTGGAAAAATACTGTTAATACTGATATAATGTGTGAGCCTTAACTGCAGTAGAAGCGACTGGTAGCAGGCTTAGTAATAACTTTACACAGCATCTGAAATGTTGTTTTTTCAAACGTTTACTGGCATGTTAATCGTTTTGTGAGGTACTTTGGTGATAAATCTTTTTGGGCATGATTTTTTTCCACATGGCTAACGTATATTTCTGCATAGAAACCGTTATATCAGGTGTCCCACTGTTATAATAGGAGTGGGAGGGACCTTTTTTTAGCGCCTTGTTGCGCAGTTAGAATTCTAGCACAGTCTTCCTGCTTCTTCCTCTTTGATCCAGGACGTCTCCAGAGAGCTCAGGGATCTTCAAAAGTCGTTTTTGAGGGAGGTAATCAGTCACAGCAGACCTGTGACAGTGTGTTTGACTGTGATAAAAGCGTTAAATCTTAATTTGATATCCGTTTTTGGGTACTGAGGGGTTAATCATCCTTTTGCTAATGGGTGCAATCCTCTGCTAATTAATACATTTAAAGAATTGTTGACTATAACTGAATTAGTTCTTTGTTATTCAACTGTGTTTTTTAAAAAAAGCGCTGCAGCGTTTTTTATATTGCTTGTAAACTTATTGAAGTAATTTCCAAGCTTGCTAGCTTCATTGCTAGTCTGTTTAAACATGTCTGATACAGAGGAATCTGCTTGTTCATTATGTTTAAAAGCCGATGTGGAGCCCAATAGAAATATGTGTACCAATTGTATTGATATTACTTTGAATAAAAGTCAATCTGTACCGATAAAGAAATTATCACCAGACAACGAGGGGGAAGTTATGCCGTCTAACTCTCCTCACGTGTCAGTACCTTCGTCTCCCGCTCGGGAGGTGCGTAAGATTGAGGCGCCAAGTACATCAAGGCCCTTACAAATCACTTTACATGATATGGCTAATGTTATGAAAGAAGTATTATACAATATGCCCGAGTTAAGAGGCAAGCGCGACAGCTCTGGGTTAAGGACAGAGCGCGCCGATGACACGAGAGCCATGTCTGATACTGCGTCACAATTTGCTGATTCGGGGAGACCGGATTCAGAAATTTCAAATTTTAAATTTAAGCTTGAGAACCTCCGAGTGTTGCTAGGGGAGGTGTTAGCGGCTCTGAATGATTGTGACACGGTGGCAATCCCAGAGAAATTATGTAGGCTGGATAAATACTATGCGGTACCGGTGTGTACTGACGTTTTTCCTATACCAAAGAGGCTTACAGAGATTATTAGCAAGGAGTGGGATAGACCCGGTGTGCCTTTTTCCCCTCCTCCGATATTTAGAAAAATGTTCCCTATAGACGCCACCACACAAGACTTATGGCAGACGGTCCCTAAGGTGGAGGGAGCAGTTTCTACTTTAGCCAAGCGTACCACTATCCCGGTGGAGGATAGCTGTGCTTTCTCAGATCCAATGGATAAAAAATTAGAGGGTTACCTTAAGAAAATGTTTGTTCAACAAGGTTTTATATTACAGCCTCTTGCATGCATTGCGCCTGTCACTGCTGCAGCGGCATTCTGGTTTGAGTCTCTGGAAGAGGCGATTCGCACAGCACCATTGGATGAATCTTTGAGCAAGATTAGAACCCTTAAGCTGGCTAATGCGTTTGTTTCGGATGCCGTAGTGCATTTAACCAAACTTACGGCTAAGAATTCCGGATTCGCCATATAGGCGCGCAGAGCGCTATGGCTTAAATCCTGGTCAGCAGATGTAACTTCTAAGTCTAAACTACTAAACATTCCTTTCAAAGGGCAGACCTTATTCGGGCCCGGCTTGAAGGAAATTATTGCTGACATTACTGGAGGTAAGGGCCACACCCTTCCTCAGGACAGGGCCAAATCAAAGGCCAAACAGTCTAATTTTCGTGCCTTTCGTAATTTCAAGGCAGGAGCAGCATCAACTTCCTCCGCTCCAAAACAAGAAGGAACTACTGCTCGTTACAGACAGGGTTGGAAAGGCAACCAATCATGGAACAAGGGCAAGCAGGCCAGAAAGCCTACTTCCGCCCCTAAGACAGCATGAAGACAGGGCCCCCTTTCCGGAGACGGATCTACTGGGGGGGGCAGACTTTCTCTCTTCGCCCAGGCTTGGGCAAGAGATGTACAGGATCCCTGGATGTTGGAGATTATATCTCAGGGATACCTTCTGGATTTCAAAACTTCTCCTCCACAAGGGAGGTTTCATCTGTCAAGGTTATCAACAAACCTAGTAAAGAAAGAGGCATTTCTACAATGTGTAGAAGACCTCTTAGTGATGGGAGTGATCCACCCAGTTCCGTGAACGGAACAGGGGCAAGGGTTTTATTCAAATCTGTTTGTGGTTCCCAAGAAAGAGGGAACCTTCAGACCAATCTTAGACTTAAAAATCTTAAACAAATTCCTAAGGGTTCCATCGTTCAAGATGGAAACCATTCGGACCATCCTACCCATGATCCAAGAGGGTCAATATATGACCACAGTGGACTTAAAGGATGCCTACCTTCACATACCGATTCACAAAGATCATTATCGGTACCTAAGGTTTGCCTTTCTAGACAGGCATTACCAGTTTGTAGCTCTTCCCTTCGGGTTAGCTACGGCCCCGAGAATTTTTACAAAGGTTCTGGGCTCACTTCTGGCGGTACTAAAACCACGAGGCATAGCGGTGGCTCCGTACCTAGACGACATTCTGATACAAGCGTCAAGTTTTCAAAATGCAAGTCTCATACAGAGATAGTTCTAGCATTTCTGAGGTCGCATGGGTGGAAAGTGAACGTGGAAAAGAGTTCTCTGTTACCACTCACAAGGGTCCCTTTTCTAGGGACTCTTATAGATTCTGTAGAGATGAAGATTTACCTGACGGAGTCCAGGTTATCAAAGATTCTCAATGCTTGCCGTGTCCTTCACTCCATTCCAAGCCCATCAGTAGCTCAGTGCATGGAAGTAATCGGCTTAATGGTCGCGGCAATGGACATAGTGCCATGTGCGCGCCTACATCTCAGACCGCTGCAACTATGCATGCTAAGTCAATGGAACGGGGATTACTCAGATCTGTCCCCTTTGCTAAATCTGGACCAGGAGACCAGAGATTCTCTTCTCTGGTGGTTGTCACGGGTTCATCTGTCCAAAGGAATGACTTTTCGCAGACCAGATTGGACGATTGTAACAGCAGATGCCAGCCTACTAGGCTGGGGAGCAGTCTGGAACTCCCTGAAGGCTCAGGGATTGTGGACTCAGGAGGAGAGACTCCTCCCGATAAACATTCTAGAATTAAGAGCAATATTCAATGCTCTTCTAGCTTGGCCTCAGTTAGCAACACTGAGGTTCATCAGATTTCAGTCGGACAACATCACGACTGTGGCTTACATCAATCATCAAGGGGGAACCAGGAGTTCCCTAGCGATGTTGGAAGTCTCGAAGATAATTCGCTGGGCAGAGTCTCACTCTTGCCACCTGTCAGCGATCTACATCCCAGGCGTGGAGAACTGGGAGGTGGATTTTCTAAGTCGCCAGACCTTTCATCCGGGGGAGTGGGAACTCCACCCGGAGGTATTTGCTCAACTGATTCGTCGTTGGGGCAAACCGGATCTGGATCTCATGGCATCTCGCAAGAACGCCAAGCTTCCTTGTTGCAGATCCAGGTCCAGGGACCCGGGTGCGGTGCTGGTAGATGCACTAGCAGCCCCTTGGGTTTTCAACATAGCTTATGTGTTTCCACCTTTTCCGTTGCTACCTCGACTGATTGCCAGGATCAAACAGGAGAGAGCATCGGTGATTCTGATAGCGCCTGCGTGGCCACGCAGGACCTGGTATGCAGACCTAGTGGACATGTCGTCCTGTCCACCATGGTCTCTACCCCTGAGGCAGGACTGTCAGGCAAACAAAATTATCTAAAGAACAAAGAGAGTACTTTAGTTAAACCACAGCTGCTGAGATTAAAAATGAGTTTTGTAGCTCAGGAGTAACTGGTAAACACAAGTGCTACTTTTAAGCGAAGTGTGTCCCACAATAACTACTAAGCAGTTTGATATATGGTTAATTTAAGCTAATAAACCCTGATTCTGCCACATGTGAGTAATCACTGAAAATTGCAGCAAGGTCTTTAACTCAGAAACCAAAGTGCAGCAGAAAATAAAAAGAACTGCAATATGTAAAAAGGAACATAATCACAGGGTGCTAATGAGGATAATGATGCCTGCAAGTGTACTGAGGTGGCACATAGATAATATGCAATAAAGAAAGCAAGATAAGCAAACTGTGAAACAATATTCAGAACCAAGCAATCAGGTTGATATATGAAATGAGAGTATCCGGTTTTAAAGTCACTTAGAAACTGATTAGAATTATCACAGTAGGTGGAGGTACCTGTAGAGAAGCCGGGTGGCTGTAATATTAAGTGCAGAGGTTCTTGAAGTCCGGTTTGTGGTGATCCGTGAGATAGGGAGCTGATGTGTAGCCGGTCGGTCCGTTTGGTTGGCGTGTGACGTCACCGCATAGGAATCCAATAGATCCGGCCGGAATGATGTTAACTGTAGCGGCTCCTAGCAGCTTAGCGTAACAGGCACACAGGCTTAACAGGATTGCAGAGTAAGCTTAGGAGTGAGTAACAATTTCAATACCAAGCAATGATCTAAAGGGCTGATGGTCTTTTATAGGGAACAGGAAGTGAATGTAAAGTTGTCTTAAAGGTACAGTGGTTAGATAGCACTAAGGAAAAGAGAGTCCTGCGCACAATCCTGACAGAATCCCCCCTTCAAGGAGCAACTCCGGGGCTCAAGGACTGGGACGGTCAGGGTTCCGTCGATGGAACAGGTTAACCAGTCTAGGAGCGGAGATGTTACCTGCAGGCTCCCAAGAATCATCATCTGGTGTATAACCCTTCCATCGAATCAGATATTGGAGATTACCACGATGAAGTCTTGAGTCAAGGATGGAATGTACCTCATACTCCGTGTTAGGGTCCACTACTACGTCTGGGATGAAATCAACGGAGGCAGAGTTCCTGAGAGCTCTATAGGGTTTTAAGAGAGAGACATGGAAGGTAGGATGTACCTTCATAGACTCAGGTAATTTAAGACGAACAGCATTAGGATTGATGACGTGTGTCACAGGATAAGGTCCGATGAATAGTGGAGTAAATTTCCGACACAGAGTGTTCAACTTTAGGTTTCTGGTAGACAACCAGACTAAGTCACCAATTGAGTAAGGTGGAGAAGGCAATCTTTTCCTGTCGTAGTAATATTTCTGAGATCTTTTTGCATCCTCTATTGCTGCTTTAACAGTTGTGAAATTGGAGGCAATAAGATTTGAGAGATCAGAGATGTTAGGCGAATTACTTTGGTTGTCTGGAAGTATCTGAAATCTGGGATGGAAACCGTAGTTCACGTAGAATGGAGTTTGTTTGGTGCTAGAGTGAATAGTGTTATTAAAGCAGAATTCTGCGTAAGAAAGATGGTCTGACCAATGAAGTGGTTGTGAGGAGCAATAAGTTCTAAGGAATTGCTCAAGCCATTGGTTTGACCTTTCTGTCTGGCCGTTGGTCTGAGGATGGTAAGCAGTGCTGAGGCGTTTGTCGATGGAGAAGGCCTTGCAGAATTCACTCCAGAGTTTGCTAGTGAATTGGGATCCTCGGTCAGTAAGCATGGTGTTTGGGAGACCATGATGTTTAAAGACGTGAGAGATGAGTAGTTGAATGGTTTCGGAGGCAGAAGGGAGTTTATGGTACGGAATGAAATGTGACATCTTGCTAAAAAGATCAACTACAACAAGAATGGTTGAATTGTTTTTTGATTTTGGGAGATCTACGATAAAATCTAGAGCTATCTCTAGCCAAGGTCTACTGGGAGTAGGTAGCGGAGTCAAAAGTCCATAAGGTGGATGTTTAGCTTTTTTGGAAATAGTACAATCTGCACAGGTGAGGACATAGTTTTTAACATCCTGACTGATTCCTGGCCACCAGTAAGTACGTGTAACAAGTTCCTGTGTTTACTTGATACCTGGGTGTCCTGCGAATAAGGAATCATGTGAGGATTGGAGTACAATCTGTCTGAGAGTAGGGGGAATGTACAATTTGTCCCGAAAGTAGAAGAAGCCGTCAGGTTTTTTCTGTAACTGGGAGATTGGTTTTGATGTATCCATTGTTTGTTCACGGGAGAGATGAGAGTTAGTATCAATAATGAAAGATACAAAGTTCTCGAGAGGAATAACAGTGTTTCTGGGAGCCTCAGATCGGATGTGCATTGGTAATCTTGATAAGGCATCAGCCTTATGGTTTTTGTTTGCTGGTCGGTAGACAATCTGGTAGTTAAACCTAGAGAAGAAAAGGTTCCAGCGTACCTGTCTTGCTGAGAGTGTTCTGGTGGTTTTCAAGTATTGTAGGTTCCTATGATCCGTGTATATGACTGTGGGGATCGAGGTGCCTTCCAGTAGGTGACGCCAATGCTCCAACGACATCTTAATGGCGAGAAGCTCCTTATCTCCAATCGGGTAATTTTGTTCCGAACTGGATAGACTGCGAGAGAAGAAGGCTACAGGGTGTAGAGGTTGGTTGATGCCTGTTCGTTGGGAGAGAACTGCTCCTACGGCTATGTCCGAAGCATCCACCTCTAATACATAAGGCAAGTCAGGATTAGGAAACCTCAAAATCGGTGCAGTTGTAAACCGATTTTTAAGCATATCAAAAACCTTTTGTTTGTCATCATTCCATATAAAGGGTGTGTTATTTTTTGTAAATGAAGTTAAAGGTTTTGATATGTTTGAGAAGTTCTTTATAAATTTGCGGTAAAAATTCGCAAAACCGAGGAACCTTTGCACATCTTTTTTGTTTTTGGGAGGAGGCCAATCAAGAATGGCCTGAATCTTAGATTCCTCCATGTGGATTCCATTACATAACCTAAGAAGTTTATGCTTTGTGTATTAAAGATGCATTTCTCAGGTTTAGCATAGAGAAAGTTACTTCTCAATCTAGATAGTACCTGTCTAACGTGTAGAATGTGTTCAGACAGAGTTTTTGAATAAATCAAGATGTCATCCAGATAAATGACAAGGAAAACATCTAGAAAATCTCTGAAAAGATCATTGATTAAATGCTGAAAAGTGGCCGGGGCATTACATAGCCCGAATGGCATCACGGTATATTCGTACAGGCCGTAGCGTGTACGAAAAGCCGTGAGCCACTCATCACCACTTCTTACACGAATTAGGTTATAAGCTCCCCTTAGATCTAATTTGGTGAAATATTTAGCCCCTTCTAATCTTTCGATCAGTTCGGGGATTAGAGGTAAGGGGTACCGATTTTTTATTGTTACTTTATTTAGCTGTCTGTAGTCTACTATAGGGCGTAGAGAACCGTCTTTGTTTTTAACAAAAAATATGCCAGCTCCCGCTGGTGAAGTGGAGGGCCGAATAAATCCCTTTCTCAAATTTTCCTCAAGATAGGCTTTTAGATGAGTAAGTTCGGGATTGGATAGGGGGAATATATGCCCATAGGGTATCTCAGCTCCTGGTACTAACTCAATAGGGCAGTCATATTTCTTGTGGGGAGGTAAATTCTCTGATTCAGTTTTGCTGAATACATCAGCAAAATCCCTATACTGTTCAGGTAGTTGTATATCAGACTGTATAGGAGAAGCGAGCATGATGTTCATTGGAAAACATGTAGTATTGCAATAGTTGGAGTTAAAAGTGACAGCCATGTTTGACCAATTAATATGTGGGTTATGTAGAGATAACTAGTTTAGGCCCAAAATGACTGGAGATACAGGTGAGGCTATAACATCGAATGATAAGTACTCCCTATGATGTTCAGGGGTTACCACCAACAGTGGTATTGTTTGATATTCTACTAACCCTGAAGATATGGGCCTTCCATCTATACCCCTCAATAAGACAGGACATTTTTTGTGCATAAGTGGAATTTTATTAACAAGTGTATAGTCCTTATCTATGTAAGAGGCTGTAGCTCCCGAATCAATTATTGCGGGTACGTTGAGGCGATGATGATCCCACTGAAAAGAAATTGAGAGTTTACAGTAGAACGTTTTTGTATCATAGGTACTGCAACACACAGTAGAATTACTTGACTCACCCTTAATTTTCTGCAGGGCTGGACAGTCCTTAACAGAGTGTTCATCTGAGGCACAATAGAGACACAGGTTATTCTCTCTTCGTCTGATCTTTTCTTGGGGGCTTAGAGGGCCTTTGAGGAATCCAATCTCCATTGGTTCAATGTTTGATTTGTTAGAGGAAGTTGTTGGAGTACTACTAGTAGTTTTCTTTGTGTAAGTTTCAGGGTATGCTCTTTCATGTTGTCTTTCCCTTAACCTTCTATCAATAGTAATACTGAGCTTAATTAACTCCTCTAAAGTGGGGGGAATCTCCGTGCGGGACAACTCATCTTTAACGGCGTCTGAAAGACCCAGACGGAACTGATTCCTCAAAGATAAATTGTTCCACTCGGAATCTTTCGCCCACCTCTTAAAATCTGTGATGTAGTCTTCGACTACCCTTTTCTTTTGTTTCAAAGCCCTGAGTGCGGTCTCTGCAGTTTGCTGTTTGAAGGGGTCCTCATAAAGTTGACCCATAGCAAGGAGGAATTGATCCAATGAGTTGAGTATAGTCTCATTGGTCTCAAAAAAACTATTAGCCCAGCTACGTGGTTCCCCTCTAAGGAAAGAAATGATAGTTAAAACTCTAATCCTATCATTAGGGTATGACTGAGGTTTTAATGTAAACAGCAGGAGACATGCGTTCTTAAAATCTCTATAGTGTGCCCTGTCTCCATAGAATTTTTCTGGCAGGCTAACCTGTGGCTCAGGTGTATGTATTTTAGTTTCAAGATAATCCTTAATATAGGCTTTAAGGGCAACATTCTCAGCCTTTAGGGTATTAAGGCCATCAGCCAGTAAATCTACTTTTTGATTTAATGTTTGAATTTGTGTAGTCATCTCAGCTGGGTCCATATTAGGAGGGCTTGGTATTCTGTCAGGCAAACAAAATTATCTAAAGAACAAAGAGAGTACTTTAGTTAAACCACAGCTGCTGAGATTAAAAATGAGTTTTGTAGCTCAGGAGTAACTGGTAAACACAAGTGCTACTTTTAAGCAAAGTGTGTCCCACAATAACTACTAAGCAGTTTGATATATGGTTAATTTAAGCTAATAAACCCTGATTCTGCCACATGTGAGTAATCACTGAAAATTGCAGCAAGGTCTTTAACTCAGAAACCAAAGTGCAGCAGAAAATAAAAAGAACTGCAATATGTAAAAAGGAACATAATCACAGGGTGCTAATGAGGATAATGATGCCTGCAAGTGTACTGAGGTGGCACATAGATAATATGCAATAAAGAAAGCAAGATAAGCAAACTGTGAAACAATATTCAGAACCAAGCAATTGATATATGAAATGAGAGTATCCGGTTTTAAAGTCACTTAGAAACTGATTAGAATTATCACAGTAGGTGGAGGTACCTGTAGAGAAGCCGGGTGGCTGTAATATTAAGTGCAGAGGTTCTTGAAGTCCGGTTTGTGGTGATCCGTGAGATAGGGAGCTGATGTGTAGCCGGTCGGTCCGTTTGGTTGGCGTGTGACGTCACCGCGTAGGAATCCAATAGATCCGGCCGGAATGATGTTAACTGTAGCGGCTCCTAGCAGCTTAGCGTAACAGGCACACAGGCTTAACAGGATTGCAGAGTAAGCTTAGGAGTGAGTAACAATTTCAATACCAAGCAATGATCTAAAGGGCTGATGGTCTTTTATAGGGAACAGGAAGTGAATGTAAAGTTGTCTTAAAGGTACAGTGGTTAGATAGCACTAAGGAAAAGAGAGTCCTGCGCACAATCCTGACAAGGACCTTCTAATTCAGGGTCCTTTCAACCATCCAAACCTAATTTCTCTGAGGCTGACTGCTTGGAAATTGAACGCTTGATTCTATCAAAGCGTGGGTTTTCGGATTCGGTTATTGATACATTAATACAGGCTCGGAAACCTGTTACCAGAAAAATTTACCACAAGATATGGCGTAAATATTTAAATTGGTGTGAATCCAAGAGTTACTCATGGAGTAAGGTTAGGATTCCTAGGATATTGTCTTTTCTACAAGAGGGTTTAGAAAAGGGCTTATCCGCTAGTTCACTAAAGGTACAGATTTCTGCTCTGTCTATTCTTTTACACAAGCGTCTGGCAGAGAATCCAGACGTCCAGGCTTTTTGTCAGGCTTTGGCTAGGATTAAGCCTGTGTTTAAAACTGTTGCTCCTCCGTGGAGCTTAAACTTGGTTCTTAAAGTTCTTCAGGGTGTTCCGTTTGAACCCCTTCATTCCATTGATATTAAGCTTTTATCTTGGAAAGTTCTGTTTTTGCTGGCTATTTCCTCGGCTCGAAGAGTCTCTGAGTTATCTGCCTTACATTGTGATTCTCCTTATCTGATCTTTCATTCAGACAAGGTAGTCCTGCGTACTAAACCTGGGTTTTTACCTAAGGTTGTTTCTAACAGGAATATCAATCAAGAGATTGTTTTTCCATCGTTATGCCCTAATCCTTCTTCAAAGAAGGAACGTCTTTTGCATAATCTAGACGTGGTCCGTGCCCTGAAGTTCTACTTACAGGCAACTAAAGATTTTCGACAAACTTCTTCTCTGTTTGTCGTTTACTCTGGACAGAGGAGAGGTCAAAAGGCTTCGGCTACCTCTCTCTCTTTTTGGCTTCGTAGCATAATACGCTTAGCCTATGAGACTGCTGGACAGCAGCCTCCTGAAAAAATGACAGCTCATTCCACTAGAGCTGTGGCTTCCACCTGGGCCTTTAAGAATGAGGCCTCTGTTGAACAGATTTGCAAGGCTGCAACTTGGTCTTCACTTCATACTTTTTCCAAATTTTACAAATTTGACACTTTTGCTTCTTCGGAGGCTGTTTTTGGGAGAAAGGTTCTACAGGCAGTGGTTCCTTCTGTTTTATGTTCCTGCCTTGTCCCTCCCATCATCCGTGTACTTTAGCTTTGGTATTGGTATCCCATAAGTAATGGATGACCCGTGGACTGAACACACTTAACAAGAGAAAACATAATTTATGCTTACCTGATAAATTTATTTCTCTTGTAGTGTGTTCAGTCCACGGCCCGCCCTGTCTTTTTGAGGCAGGTTCTAAATTTTAAATTATAACTCCAGTCACCACTGCACCCTATAGTTTCTCCTTTCTCGTCTTGTTTCGGTCGAATGACTGGATATGACATGTGAGGGGAGGAGCTATATAGCAGCTCTGCTTGGGTGATCCTCTTGCAACTTCCTGTTGGGAAGGAGAATATATCCCATAAGTAATGGATGACCCGTGGACTGAACACACTACAAGAGAAATAAATTTATCAGGTAAGCATAAATTATGTTTTTCTAATTCCCCAGGAAATATATATATATGTGGGTAGATTTTTTTCTATAGTGGATTCTAACCACATGCTGTAATTTAGTTATCTCCTCTCCACCTTTTTTAAAAATAAATAAAATATATCCTCTCCTGTGGCTCTGGCCGCAAGCCACGTGGGAGAGGGCATTATAATGGTAAAGGGATGATAAAACCTCTGGAGAGTAGATGCATCTTGCTGACTTGATGGCAGCATATGAATATAAGCCACACAATTAATACAGCTTGTCCTAGGGATGATAGCTAACTGGCTTCCTTGCTAGGGTATATAAAACAATAAAATGCATAAGATATAATAAAAATGTGGAATATTGATGGGTTAAATATAAGGTCTGAGAGAAAGATAGAAAACGCAATACAACATAACCTACCTATAAGTCCCGACTGGGTCATTTACTATTATTGTAGAGCAGGTATCTAAAAAGGCAAATTAATTTTATTCTATGATATGTATCTCCCCCATGTTCTATATTATCTATCTTGTAAATATTATTTCACCTTTTTCCCTGCTAGAAGATATATTGCTGAAACATATAACTTATTGAAAACAGTATTACATACGTTAATGTCCCAACAATGTTTTCACTATTAGTATATAACAGAAGGCAATTAGGGCAAATTTCTTATGTTCTGTTGTATTGCAGAGGGGGGCTGAGTTTCCAGCTATATTGGAGGCTTTCTGAAAAAAGCTGTTACGGTGGTTTAGGGTCAATTGTAGGCACAAATCAATCTCTAATGTCCCTTGATGAGCTCTTAAGGGCCTTGGGTGTTCAAGCCGTTTGTGGTAGTCCACTGGCTCTTCCGATGGCTCATCAGTGAGAAAAGCGGGCTTTGTGTATTCAAGCCATTTGAATGAAATTTCTGTCTGCGGATCCTTTTCATTATAGCTGTCCTCTGAAGCAGTGGTATATGTTGGTGAGTGTTCCTGATATGTTGCCATGGCTTCATGCAAGCTCCACACTGACTCCCCTTCGGCCGCATTAAATGATAAGTGTCCTCCCATTAGTGGATAGTTTCTCTTTATGTCAGATAGATCCTTTGTGGTGAACCTTGTTTTCAGCCAGTAACTTGGATCTGCGTTTTCAGTAGATAGACTATAAGCAGTCTTCATCCTCGCCTCTCTGCACGGTGGCTTAAGTGGTTTTGCAGAGGTAGACTCCAGGTTTCGGAGGTTCCCCTGCCATGTGTCTGAGTCTGATGGCGTTGTTGTTTTCTCACCCTCATTAGTTGTAATTACTACGCTTATGGTATTCAATCGGCAAACAGGGTAGTCATATGGAGCGTTATCTAGGAAGTGTTGACACTGTTCTTCAAATCTGGCCATGTGGGTTTCTTGGCTGTTTTGTAGAGTTGCTTCCCATGTAGGGGCCATTTTAGTTGCAGGAGAGTCTTGTGTGTTGTGTCTCTTTGTAGTTACCAGATGTCGTCTTCTTGACAGTTATGTTTCCTCTTGTAGGAAGGCTTTATAATTAGGGTCTATGTTTGGATTTTTTCTGTTGGCTGATTACCTCGGCGTGCCGAGGGGGGTAACATCACCTGTTGTGAGCCGCCGCCCCAGGCCTCTTCTGTCTTATACCGTGCTCCGATGTCGAGTACACATGGAAATTGAAGACATGTAACGTGCCACTGTGTGCTGGTGCCCAGTGGTGGTAAAGCAGATGATTTTACTGTAAAAGGACTCCTGCAGTTTTTCATCGTTTCAACTGGAGCTCTAGGAGTGTTTGCGACCGACCAGGATCGCTGCTAAGACATGCCCCCCCTTTCACACAGTTTTTAATAGGAATTGGAGAAAATTAGTATTTTGCATTTATTTGTATAACAAATGCCAAATAAAGCTGCAGGAAGCTGCATTTGGCTCTTTGGATTTGGATATATCAGTGTAAAAGTGGAACACACAAAGATCTGGGTTACAATCGACCCTGATGGCATGCTACTTCCCTACCTTTTGTCTTCAGCCACGCATTAAATTGTAATCTGTCCAGGGTGTGTCCTAGCTGTGATCTGGAGAAGTCACATTCCTATGAGCTCTGGAGGAAACACTAATAATCTGCCTGTTATTATTGTTAAAGTAACAGGATCAGCAAAAGACAACAACAACATCTTCTTTTTTTATACATAGACAAGTTGATACATACCTATCTTGCTGTGTTCATGATCCCAGAGCAGTAGTCTGGGCGATTTAGGCCTTCAGCAGGGGCAATTGTTTCTAAGGCAGTAACTCCTGACCCGGGAAACCAGGTTACTCACCTCTGATCTGCAATATTTGGACAGTCAGTTCTCTCATTTAACAACAATTTCATTATTCCATAACTACTTCTTGAGGATACTCGTATTTACAATCATGAAGAATGCAGGGAGAGTCTTTCTACGAAACCATCTAGACTCGTATTAACAACTCCTAAGCAATCAGTGTTGATGAGTTTCACTGCCTGCTTCTATCACTCAATTCCATGTCAGATGCTCTGTGTTCTGTTCCACGGCAATGATTCTGGTAAGATCGTTTCATTTTATTCATAGGATGACGTAAGAAGACAGGGTCACAGTGTGACTCCTTTATCTGTATGGAATCAAGGGTTAATATCTCTGGAAGGGGATTATTGAACAGGAGGGATTTATACATGATTTGCTTTATTATGTTTTATGCTGCGACATGTGTGAGATGAGGCTCTGGCAGATGTGGGAACATTCAGGTTTTACTTTCGTTTTGGATAACTGCACAGTCTGTTAGTTTGGCGCCCTTTTCTTTCTGCAGCAGGGGTGGTCCTGCATGGCACTCCATGGGACCGGGTGTGGAATCATGAACTTCCTCTTTCCTGACCGTGCGGTTTACAGGAGACAAAGCGGTTTCTCTGTGGGGTCTGGGTCATAGGAGGTGGTGAGTGCCCCGGCCATTGGGGGTATAAAGGTGCCATTTATTTTTTCTGTAGTGCATTGTAAAAGTGCAAGCTATGGAGGACTCTGATGTGTTAGAGGGTACTCCCTCTTTAACCAAATCTAATACCTGTTTTCTTCTTAAAACGGGGAGAGTTCACAGCTGCATTCATTACTATTGGGAAATACAGAACCTGGCCACCAGGAGGAGGCAAAGACACCCCAGCCAAAGGCTCAAATACCTCCCCCACTTCCCTCATCCCCCAGTCATTCTTTGCCTTTTCGTCACAGGAGGTTGGCAGAGAAGTGTCAGAAGATTACGGAGTAGTTCCTTATGGAGGGTAGTACTCTTCGAGATGGGACTGGAGTTTTAAGTAGTCTTGTCAGCCTCTCAGTGAGATCATTGATGAAAGTTAGAGCTCGAAGATGCACGGAGAGTCTTTCTGCGAAACCATACCGACTCATATTAACAGCTCCATAAGCAATCAGCGTTGATGAGTTTCGCTGCCTGCTTTCTTCACTCAAGTCCATGTCAGAAGCAACGCTACTATCTGTCAAACTTAAGGTGTTACTGTTCCACAGCATAGATTCCAGTAAGATCGTTTTATTTTCCTTTCCTTGTGGGAATATAATGTAATGGTAGAACACAGGGTCTTAGTGGGACTCCTTTATCTTTATGGATTCTAGGGTTAATTTCTCCTGAGAGGGGTTATTGAACAGTGGGGAACTTTAATCATATTTGTTATGTGATTCTGTCTGCTTGGGGCTCATGGCTTTTACGGAACGTACAGGTTTTTCGAGCAGTTCTTGATGGGACTGGCGTGCTTTTCTTTGGCCTGTGGGTTGCACCTCGTGACCTGGCGTGGTCACATTTTCGTCCTCCATTTCCGTATTCTTGACCGAGTGTCGGTGGAGAGGGTCTGTTCTCTACTTGTCTGGGTCATAGGAGGTGGTAAATGCCCCAGCCATTGGGGGTGTGAGGTGCCAAATATTTTTGTACAAAATTTGTCCTGTCAAGTTATGGAGGATTCTGATTTTATGAGATAGATTTCTTGGATTCAGATTCTGTTTCCTGCTTAGATTGTATGAAGGCCCGGGTAATCCAGCTCAATCAATTATGTTCTGTATGCCGTAATAGAGTACTCTTTTCTTCCTCTGAGGAGAGATTAGAGAGCGCTGAGCCGTCCGCCTCTGAGGATTCTGTGTCCCGTGAGGTGCGTTTCCTGGAATTTTCTGTTCCTACACAGGCAGTTGTCCCAAATACTGTTGCCCCTTCTCCAGAAAGAGGTTTATTTCCACCAGAGGTTGCTGCTCGGTTGCGCATGGCCATATTTTTGGCGTTGGCGCATTTACAGCTTCCAGAGGCCCAGCGAAGAGCTTATGCGTGTCCTCTTAACCTGGAGGCGCCAGGTGAGACGCGTCTTTCCTCTGGGGCAGCGGTTCCCTCTGAGGCTTCAGGGGTACTGCCGTCTGGGTTGGAGCCTTCAAATGCCCTGAAGGAGGTGAGTTTTGCTTTTAGATTCAGACTGATGTGCCTGCGTGTACTGCTGATGCAGGTATTGGAGGCTTTGGAGGATTTCATAGTAACATAGTAGATAAGGTTGAAAAAAGACAGAAGTCCATCGAGTTCAACCTATCCAAATCTTAAAATACTTACAAAAAGCTCCAGTTAAGCTTAAATAACCCCACTAAAAGGTGACCCATTTAATACTAGCAATCATATCCATGAATTTTGTTTATATACAGAAATGTATCCAGACTATTTTTAAATGTATCTAGGGTATTGGCATTCACTACCTCCTTTAGTAATTAGTTCCACAATTTTATTGCTCTTACAGTGAAAAAACGTTTCTGTTGCAGGAGATTAATTCTCCTTTTTTCCAACCTTAAATTGTGACCTCTTGTCAGAAACAATTTTCTTGGAATAAGCAGAGCTTCTGCTATCTCTGTATATGGGCCTTGAATATATTTACATAAAGTAATCATGTCACCTCTCAAGCGCCTTTTTTCTTAAGAAAACAGACCCAGTTTGGCTAGCCTCTCCTCATAGGTTAAATTCTTCAATCCCCTTATTAACTTTGTGGCCCTTCTCTGAATTTTTTGTAGTTCTGCAATATCTTTTTTTTGCGATCAGTCTCCAGAACTGCACTCCATACTCAAGGTGAGGTCTTACCAGGGCTTTATATAGTGACAGAATTATGCTTTCCTCCCTTGAATCAATGCCTCTTTTAATACATGCTAGTATCTTATTAGCCTTTGAAGCCGCTGCCCTGCATTGTGCACCCATCTTTAGCTTGTTATCTATTACTACTCCCAAATCCCTTTCCTCCTCTGTTTGGCTAAGTCTTGTCCCATTTAAAAAATACGTTGCCTGCTTATTTTGACTTCCAAAATGCAGAACCTTGCATTTTTCCGTATTAAATCTCATTTTCCATTTACTTGCCCATACTACTAATTTCAGTCTTTATTTGCCACCGGATCTTCAGTCTTCTGATTCTGATGGCCAACAGCGCTAGACGACTGGAGGGCTGTGGATCCTACTCCTGAATGTCTTTTGTTTGTGTATCTAATCCCAGTTCTGAGCTCTTGAGGAATCAGGTCTCTGACAGGTTGGCCCTGTTAATGTTTCTTTTATTTCCGGAGCTCGAGATTGTTGTAGTCTTTTCCTTTTAGGAAACTTTTTTCTTCTCTGTGATTTTGATACTAGTGATTTTATGGTCGCAATGGTTGTTGCTTCCGGCGGAAGTCGCAAAAAAAAAAAAAATCTTTTAAGAGACAATGTTTAAGCCTCAGAGTTTATTTGTCTGTCGTTTATCTGTTTGATTAGTCTAGCCCTGCTAGGGTTTAGAACTTTCAGTTAGCCCTTGAACAGTTCGATTGTTCCCTGGTCAGCAGGCTGGTCCTGGTTGGGTACTAGTTCACTCTGTTCTTTTGAGGTTATAGCAGACATTTTGTATCCTTGTCAACAGGCTGGTCCTGTTTGGGTACTAAATTTGCTTACCTCTTGTTACGAGGTTGTTTTTCTTGTTCTACAAGTTATAGGTGGCCTTTCTATCCTAGATATCAGGCTGGTCCTACGTTATTTAATCTTGGTGAAGCGTCCGATGTTGTTCGTACTCGATACTAAGTGTTTTGTCCCTGCATAGCTTACGTGGTCTGCTGGGATTAAGAATTCTGCTATGGCAGTATGTTTTAAGTTCTGGAGGTCCTTTGACAGGAACTAGAGTCCTCCCTTCTGAGGGGGAAGGATCAGATGACTGCTTGGAGATCTCCAGTACCTGGGGTAGTGGGTGATTATTCCCCCCTATTGGTACTCCTTGTGGATTGGATTGTCCGATTTTCAGATCTTTTTTGCCAGTGTTTCTCTCCTCTTTTTTGAGGATTGCTATGCTTTTCGCTTTTCCTTGCCTTTTTGGGGTAGGACTTTCGGTCATCTGGTTGTGGAGACTAGGTTCATTTTTTTGTCCTGTAGTATCCCCTTTTGGATCCTATATACTTGGGGATCTGGGGGATTGTTATGCAGTCTCTCTTGCCCTCAACCGATAGGAGTTTTAGGATGCTCGTTCATTCATTAATTTCTTGACCAGTAGGTTTTCTGAGGGTTGACCAGTCTGGATCTTTAGAGACTGTCATATTCTCTCAATCATGGAGTTCTGATCTCTTTTGGCCCTTCCTTTGTCTTCGGACTTTGTGGGTGTTATCTTAGAGGCCTTTTGGGGCTGAGTGGACAGCCACTGGGATACATCATGGGAGATCAGAGTTCAAGACCCCATAGGGGTATGGCATGCATCAACTTCAGTGCAAATTTAATTTCCAGCTAACATTGTGGTTGTTGCGCAAGGTTTTTGGGGGTCTGGTTTTTTAACCTAGTCCTTGTCTTTGACTTGGCCTTTTGGTTACTCTGTTTTCAAGATTTTTTTAGTCTTGGATCTGTCTGTCGTTCAGTAGCATGCTTATTTTCCCGGTCCTGGGGAAATCTCCTTGTTCCTACTGGAGCGGTTCTTTTTTCTCTCTTCTGGAGATATGGGGGATGGTTTTCCTGGGAATTTCTTTACTGGAATATTCCTGGGTTTCTTTGTTTTCCTTCTATTTGGAAGGATCTGGTCTACTGCGCCTAATCAGTTGGCTCCTCCTGAGGTAGTTTTCCTCATCAGACTCTAGGAGTTCAGTGGGTTGAGGGTTTCTCTTGTCTGCAGTGCACCCTCCCTTCTGGTTTCTGAGGGGTAATGTGGATAGGTTTCCTGGATCCCGAGTTAGTCTCTCTGGGTGTCAGTGCCTCCTTCATGCTTCTTTTCCTTAGGAACTGGTGGTTGGAGATTCATTATCTGATCTCTGGGCCTTGGTGATGCTGGGATTTTTTAATCTCTTTTGTTCTTGGGACATTGACAGGCACTTCTGTGATAGGACTGTTCGATTAGAGTAGGGGTCAGGAATTCTGACTGCTCTGTTTGAGCATTGACAACGTATCTTGTCTCCTGAAGGATCCTTACTTTGGTTGGGAGGCCTTACAGTTGGTTCGGGACCCTTCCACTAGCGGGTAGTTGGTTCTTCCTTATTGATCAGGATGTTGTCCTCCCTTACCCCGTCTTCTAGTACGGGGGGAGTTGGTCTGCCCTGCTTTCTGAGTTTTTTCTCTTGTTCCTTTCCAGGAATATCCTGGTGCAAGTTTACTAGCTACTCGGTTGGCTAGTTACTATGGTTTGCCGTTTAGTCTGACTGCCTAGCCAATGGAAGCCTGCGGCTTTCGTTTGTGGCGTACACGTATGTTTGAGTGTTCAGTTTCTCTGTGCTAGTTAGCTATCTATGTTACTGTAGTCTTGTTGTCTACTTTTTTGTCCTTCCGTGACTTCGGTTCTGGTTAAGGCTTTACTTTGGTTCCTTTTGGATCCATGTAGGAGGTTATCTGGAATGTTTCCTTTCTTTGCTCTCCTCCATCGGTAGAATATTTTCTACGCGAGTTTGTTCTCTTGCGGCCTGGTAGCCGCTATTATTCGAGTTATGCTAGGGGCTTCTCTCTCTGTTTTGTCCTTAAATCTTCGGGGATTGTTTCTGGAGGTTCTTTCGAACCTTCTCATCTAATTCTTCCCTTCTTTCAGTTAGGGAGAATGTGGTGTGGGAGTTTGTTTGTGTTTTCCCTTGTTGTTCATGGAGAGGTTTTATATTTTTGTGTGCTTCTAGAGAGTGGGACTTTTGTCTCCTCAGAGGCTTTTGTGCTCAGTGGAGTCCAGAATTTAGAGTGATCTTTAAATGGGATCCTTATGGTTCTAATTGATGGGCAGTTACCTTGTCCTCTTTCCATATTTTTGTTCTTCCTGCTTCTGCTGAAGTAGTTTTTTTATCGGGAATCCGGGTTGTGTCAGGCTGTGGTGCCATCAGAATAGGCCGCATTTTCGTTTCAGCCCGTTTGCAGTCAGTGTCCTCTATAAGTTTGGATATTGTTTTCCCAAAAGTATTGAATGCAGCTGTGGACTCTCCCCGTTTTAACAAGAAAAACGTAAATTATGCTTACCCGATAATTTTTGTTTCTTCTGTACGGGGAGAGTCCACAGCTCCCCGTCCGTTTTTTTTCTGTTGGCAGCCTTAAATTATTTTTTTATCTGTTCTTTTGGCACCTTTTTTCACCCTGATATTTCTCCTACTGTTCCTTGTTCCCTGTTCCCTGAGGGAAGGGGGGGGGGGGGTATTTGAGCCTTTGGCTGGGGTGTTGTTGCCTCCTCCTGGTGGCCAGGTTCTGTATTTCCCAAAAGTAATGAATGCAGCTGTGGACTCTCCTTGTACAGAAGAAAAGAACGTTATCAAGTAAGCATAATTTAAGTTTTTTATTGTGAGGAGGCTATGGTATATCCGCCTGCTCAATTATGTTCCACATGCCTTGATAAAGTAGTTATATCTAAAAAGAACAAGATGTTTAGTACTACTGAGCCATCCACCTCTGAGGGATCTCTGTCCCGTGAGGTGCGTTCCCTGCAATCATCTCCTATTACACATGCAGCTCCACATTGCACTACTAATCCTTCTTCGGGAGGGGCCCTCTTACCGCCAGACTTTTCTGAACAGTTGCAAACGGCAGTGTCTGCGGCCTTTAGTGCTTTACCTCGCCCTGGTAAGCGCAAGCGAAAGGATAAATACTGCTATCCTTCCCAGGGGTCATCTACCAACTTGTTGGATTTATTTGATACTAGATTATCCGCTGATGAAGACGCCTCTGATACTTCTTCAGATGAGGCTCTTTCTGGGTCAGAATCTGCGGCCTCTAAGCCTCCGGCTGCGGAGGAACCAGACTTTAGATTTAGGATAGAGCACTTACGCTTTCTGTTAAAGAAAGTGTTGGCTACGTTAGAGGTTCCGGAACCTAAGTTACCTGAGGAACCTTCTATGCCTAAGCTTAAAGGGACAGTCTAGGCCAAAATAAACTTTCAGGATTTAGATAGGGCATGTAATTTTAAACAATTTTCCAATTTACTTTTATCACCAATTTTGCTTTGTTCTCTTGGTATTCTTAGTTGAAAGCTTAAACTAGGAGGTTCATATGCTAATTTCTTAGACCTGAAGGCCACCTCTTTTCAGAATGCATTTTAACAGTTTTTCACCACTAGAGGGTGTTAGTTCACGTATTTCATATAGATAACACTGTGCTCGTGCATGTGAAGTTATCTGGGAGCAGGCACTGATTGGCTAAACTGCAAGTCTGTCAAAAGAACTAAAATAAAGGGGCAGTTTGCAGAGGCTTAGATACAAGATAATCACAGAGGTTAAAAGTATATTAATATAACTGCGTTGGTTATGCAAAAACTGGGGAATGGGTAATAAAGGTATTATCTATCTTTTAAAACAATACAAATTCTGGTGTAGACTGTCCCTTTAATAAGGTTTATGAGGACAGGGTAGTGCCACAAACTTTCCCGGTTCCCGTAAAGATGGCAAATATTATTAAGAATGAATGGGAAAGACTTGGATCCTCTTTTTCCCTTTTTTCTCTTTTAAGAAATTGTTCCTGGTTCCTGACTCCCAATAAGAGTTGTGGGGGTCTGTCCCTAAGGTGGATGGAGCTATCTCCACGCTTGCTAAGCGCACCCTATACCGCTTGAGGAGCCCATGTATAAGAAGCTAGAAACTCTGTTAAGAAAAATATTTCAGCACACAGAATTTTTATTTCAGCCTGCAGCAGCGGTTGCTACAGTGGCTGGATCCGCTACCTATTGGTGTGACTCTCTGTCGGAGATGATCAAGGTGGAAACTCCCCTTGATGAAATCCAGGAAAGAATTAAGGCCTTGAGGGTAGCTAATTAGTTTATTTTTGAAGTAAATATGCAGATTAACCACTTGAATGCCAAGACATCAGGCTTTTCTGTTCTTGCCCATAGGGCTCTATGGTTGAAGTCTTGGTCTGTTGACATGACTTCAAAATCTAAATTACTTTCCTTTCCATTTAAGGGCAAGGTTCTTTTTGGTCCAGGACTGTACTCTATCATATCCACGGTCACTGGGGGCAAGTGGCCTTTTTACCGCAGGATAAGAAAAACGGGGTCCTAATTTTTGTCCCTTTCGTTCGGATAAGTCCCAACGCCAGCAGCCCTCCGCGAAACCTGATCAGTCCAAGGGAACTTGGAAACCATCTTAATCTTGGAACAAATGCAAGCAGAACAAGAAGCCCGCAGAGACAAAATCGGCATGAAGGGGCGGCCCCCGATCCGTCACTGGATCGTGTTGGGGCAAACTATCTCTCTTTGTGGAGGCTTGGCTGGGAGACGTGCAAGACCCTTGGGTTCTGGAGGTCATTGCCCAGGGTTACAGGATAGGTTTCAAATCTCATCCACTCAGGGGCAGATTCCTCTTATTAAACCTGTCTTCAAGACTAGAAAAACTAGATGACTTTCTAGGGTGTGTGAGGGATCTCTCCTCCCTAGGAGTCATTGTACTAGTACCTCTAGAAGAGACAGGTCTGGGAAACTGCTCAAACCTTTTTGTGGTCCCAAAGAAGGAAGGTACGTTTCTCCCGATTCTAGATCTAAAGTGCTTAATCAAGTTTCTGTCGGTGCCATCGTTCAAGATGGAGACGATAAGGTCTATTCTGCCTTTAGTTCAAGAGGGACAGTTCATGACCACGATAGACTTGAAGGATGCTTACCTTCATGTACCAATACACAAGGATCACTTCAAGTTGTTAAGATTCGCTTTTCTGGATCAGCACTTCCAGTTTGTAGCTCTTCCCTTTGCTCTGGCTACTGCTCAAAGAGTCTTTTCGGAGGTTCTGGGGGCTCTACTTACGGTGGCGAGATCCAGAGGTATTGCAGTAGCGCATTATTTGGATGACATTCTGGTCCAAGCTCCGTCCTGTCGGCTGGCAGAAGACCATTCAAGAGCTCTTCTGCTTTTTCTTCAATGTCATGGATGGAAGATAAACTTAGGAAAGAGTTCTCTGGTTCCCAGTACCAGAGTGGAATTCCTGGGCACGATAATAGATTCCGTATCCATAAAGATATTTCTTACAGACCATAGACATTGCAAAATTACTTCCAGTTTTCTTGTCCTCCAGGCCTCCTTAAGGCCAACTGTGGCCCGGTGTATGGAGGTTATTGGGCTCATGATGTCCAGCATAGATATCATTCCATTTGCCAGGTTCCATCTCAGACCTCTTCAGCTATGCATGCTGAGGCAATGGAATGGTGATCACTCAGGGACTTCTCTGGACAGCCGATCGAGAGAATCGCTCTCTTGGTTTCTCTGTCCAGATTGCCTGTCCCAGGGGACATCCTTCTTGAGACTATCCTGGGAGATTGTGACTACAGACACAAGTCTATCAGGATGGGGAGCTGTTTGGGGTGCCAGGAAAGCACAGGGCCGGTGGACTTGAGAGGAATCTCTTCTCCTGATCAACATTCTGGAACTTTGAGTGATCTTCTGGGTTTTTCCCAGTTTATCAGATTCCAATAAGACAACATTACCTCGGTTGCTTACATCAACTATCAGGGGAAAACGAGAACCTCCCAACCTTGAGGGAAGTATCTCGTATTCTGGAATGGGCGGCGGCCACATTCTGGGTGTGGACAACTGTGTGGACAACTGGTAAGCAGACTTTCTCAGCAGACAATCGTTTCATCTGGGGGAATGGTCTCTCCATCCTGAGGTGTTTGTGGAGATTTGCAACAGATGGGGGACGCTGGAGATAGATCTCATGGTGTCCAGACTCAATTTCAAGCTACCCAGATACTGGTCGCGGTCCAGGGATCCCCAGGCAGAGCTGATAGATGCCTTAGCAGTGCCCTGGGGGGTTCAACCTAATTCACATTTATCCACCGTTGCCACTTCTCCCCCGGGTAGTGGCCCGCATCAAGCAGGAGCAAGCTTTCACTATTCTAATTGCTCCATCATGGCTGCAAAGGATGTGGTTTGCGGACCTGGTGGGGATGTCATCATCTCCTCAATGGAGGTTACCCTGTTGCAGGGATCTGCTGGAACCAGGGTCCTTTTGTTCATCAAAATCTAGATTCTCTGAGGCTGACTGCGTGGAGATCCTAGCCAAGAGACGCTTTTCTGAGAGAGTGATTGATACTCTCATTCAAGCTAAAAAGCTGGTTACCTGTCGCATCTACCATAAGGTGTGGAGGAACTACTTATTCTGATGTGAAGAAAGTGGATTCACCTGGCATAAGGTCATGGTATCCAGGATTCTTTCCTTTCTCCAAGACTGTTTGGAGAAGGGACTTGCTGCTAGTTCCTTAAGGGGACAGATTTCGGCTCTATCCGTGTTATTACACAAGAGGCTTGCTGAACTTCCTGATATTCAGTCTTTTGTTCAGGCTCTGTCTAGAATCAGACCTGTGTTTAGACATTCTGCTCCTCCTTGGAGTTTAAATTTGGTTCTTAAGGTTTTGCAGAGGACTCCTTTTGAGCCCTTGCATTTGGTTGACATTAAGTTACTGTCTTGGAAGGTTCTTTTTCTATTGGCTATTGCTTCGGCACGCAGAGTCTCTGAGATGGCTGTTCTTCGCACTGGGTTGGGTTTTCTCCCTATGGTTGTGTTTGATAGCAACATCAATCAGGAGATCGTGGTTCCTTCCTTGTGTCCTAATCCTCCTCCTACGAAGAAATGATTACTTCATAATTTGGATATGGTTCGAGCTTTGAAATTCTATCTTCAGGCTACGAAAGATTTTAGACAGACTTAGGCATTGTTTGTTGTCTATTCTGGGAAGCACAGAGGGCAGAAAGCTTCTTCCACTTTCCTATCTTTTTCGTTGAGAAGCATCATCAGCCTAGCATATGAAACAGCGGGACATAAGCCTCCTCAGAGGATTACGGCTCATTTAACTAGAGCTGTGGCTTCTTCTTGGGCCTTCAAGAATGAGGCCTCTTTGGAGCAGATTTGTAGGGTGGCTACCTTACATACTTTTTTTTGCTTTGCTGAAACAGTTTTTGGGAGAAAGGTTTTGCAGGCTGTGGTGCCCTCAGATAAGGGTCCGTCTCTCTTTTACCCTCCCGTTTTTATTCAGTGTCCTCTAGAGCTTGGGTATATGTTTCCCACAAGTAAGAAATGAAGCCTTGGACTCTCCTCATATTAAGATGGAAAACATAAATTATGCTTACCAGATAATTTCCTTTCCATCTGTATGAGGAGAGTCCACAGCCCCCGCACGTTTTCTCCCTTGGGCAGACCTAAATTTGTTTTTGTTCTTCTGGCACCTTTTATACCCTGATATTTCTCCTACTGTTCCTTGTTCCCTAGGCTGAATGACTGGGGGATGAGTGGCGGAGGTATTTAAGCCTTTGGCTGGGGTGTCTCTGCCTCCTCCTGGTGGCCAGGTTCTGTATTCCCACAAGTAAGGAATGAAGCCGTGGACTCGCTTCATACAGATGGAAAGGAAATTATCAGGTAAGCATAATTTTTTTTTCTTTTTCTTATATGTCATTTGTTAATGGTTATGCTTCTATCTGTTTTTGTTTAGAAAAGCAGGGAGCCCAAAAGCGACTCCCTGTGTATATATCCCTCCAGATGTTGAGAATATACCGATATGTTTAGGTTCACAATTAACCTCCATATAGCAGTGAAGGAGGGGGAAAAAAAGAGAACTATTTCTTCTGTTATGTGTGATCAGTCCACGGGTCATCATTACTTCTGGGATATAACTCCTCCCCAACAGGAAATGCAAGAGGATTCACCCAGCAGAGCTGATATAGCTCCTCCCCTCTACGTCAGTCCCAGTCATTCTCTTGCACCCAACAACTAGATAGGATGTGTGAGAGGACTATGGTGATTATACTTAGTTTTTATGACTTCAATCAAAAGTTTGTTATTTTACAATAGCACCGGAGCGTGTTATTACTTCTCTGGCAGAGTTTGAAGAAGAATCTACCAGAGTTTTTTACTATGATTTTAACCGGAGTAGTTAAGATCATATTGCTGTTCTCGGCCATCTGAGGGAGGTAAAAGCTTCAGATCAGGGGACAGCGGGCAGATGAATCTGCATTGAGGTATGTAGCAGTTTTTATTTTCTGAATGGAATTGATGAAAAAATCCTGCCATACCGTTATAATGACATGTATGTATACACTTCAGTATTCTGGGGATGGTATTTCACCGGAACTACTCTGTTAAAGGTCACTAATCCTTTTAATAAGTATTTGTCATGTTAAACGTTTTTGCTGGAATGTAGAATCGTTTACATTGCTGAGGTACTGAGTGAATAAATATTTGGGCATTATTTTCCACTTGGCAGTTGTTTGCTTTAATTGTGACAGTTTCGTTTCTCTTCACTGCTGTGTGTGAGAGGGAGGGGCCGTTTTTGGCGCTCTTTGCTACGCATCAAAAATTTCCAGTCAGCTACTCTTATATTTCCTGCATGATCCGGTTCATCTCTGACAGATCTAAGGGGTCTTCAAACTTCTTTGAAGGGAGGTATATTCTCTCAGCAGAGCTGTGAGAATTTTATATTGACTGTGAATAAAAACGTTGCTCTGTAATTTTTATTTCAAATTTAATTATTGTTATTTTACTAATGGGAACAAAACCTTTGCTAAAAGTTGTGTTGTTTTAAAGTTTGATGCTATAACTGTTTTTTCAGTTCATTATCTCAACTGTCATTTAATCGTTTAGTACCTCTTTGAGGCACAGTACGTTTTTGCTAAAAAAGATTATAACCAGGTTGCAAGTTATTGCTAGTGTGTTAAACATGTCTGACTCAGAGGAAGATATCTGTGTCATTTGTTCCAATGCCAAGGTGGAGCCCAATAGAAATTTATGTACTAACTGTATTGATGCTACTTTAAATAAAAGTCAATCTGTACAATGTGAACAAATTTCACCAAACTGCGAGGGGAGAGTTATGCCGACTAACTCGCCTCACGCGGCAGTACCTGCATCTCCCGCCCGGGAGGTGCGTGATATTATGGCGCCTAGTACATCTGGGCGGCCATTACAGATAACATTACATGATATGGCTACTGTTATGACTGAAGTTTTGTCTAAATTACCAGAACTAAGAGGCAAGCGCGATCACTCTGGGGTGAGAACAGAGTGCGCTGACAATACTAGGGCCATGTCTGATACTGCGTCACAGCTTGCAGAGCATGAGGACGGAGAGCTTCATTCTGTGGGTGACGGTTCTGATCCAAACAGATTGGATTCAGATATTTCAAATTTTAAATTTAAATTGGAGAACCTCCGTGTATTACTAGGGGAGGTCTTAGCAGCTCTCAATGATTGTAACACCGTTGCAATACCAGAGAAACTGTGTAGGTTGGATAAATACTTTGCGGTACCGGCGAGTACTGACGTTTTTCCTATACCTAAGAGATTAACTGAAATTGTTACTAAGGAGTGGGATAGACCCGGTGTGCCGTTCTCACCCCCTCCAATATTTAGAAAAATGTTTCCAATAGACGCCACCACTCGGGACTTATGGCAAACGGTCCCTAAGGTGGAGGGAGCAGTTTCTACTTTAGCTAAGCGTACCACTATCCCGGTGGAGGATAGCTGTGCTTTTTCAGATCCAATGGATAAAAAATTAGAGGGTTACCTTAAGAAAATGTTTGTTCAACAAGGTTTTATATTGCAACCCCTTGCATGTATCGCGCCGATTACGGCTGCGGCAGCATTTTGGATTGAGTCTCTGGAAGAGAACCTTAGTTCATCTACGCTAGACGACATTATGGACAGGCTTAGAGTCCTTAAACTAGCTAATTCATTCATTTCGGAGGCCGTAGTACATTTAACCAAACTTACGGCTAAGAACTCAGGATTCGCCATACAGGCACGTAGGGCACTGTGGCTAAAATCCTGGTCAGCTGATGTTACTTCTAAGTCCAAATTACTTAATATACCTTTCAAGGGGCAGTCTTTATTTGGGCCCGGTTTGAAAGAAATTATCGCTGACATTACAGGAGGTAAGGGCCACGCCCTACCTCAAGACAAAGCCAAAGCTAAGGCTAGACAGTCTAATTTTCGTCCCTTTCGGAATTTCAAAACAGGAGCAGCATCAACCTCCACTGCACCAAAACAGGAAGGAGCTGTTGCTCGTTACAGGCAAGGCTGGAAACCTAACCAGTCCTGGAACAAGGGCAAACAGGCCAGGAAACCTGCTGCTGCCCCAAAGACAGCATGAACCGAGAGCCCCCGATCCGGGACCGGATCTAGTGGGGGGCAGACTTTCTCTCTTCGCCCAGGCCTGGGCAAGAGATGTTCAGGATCCCTGGGCGCTAGAGATCATATCTCAGGGATACCTTCTAGACTTCAAATTATCTCCCCCAAGAGGGAGATTTCATCTGTCAAGGTTGTCAACAAACCAGATAAAGAGAGAAGCGTTTCTACGCTGTGTACAAGATCTGTTATTAATGGGAGTGATCCATCCGGTTCCGCAGTCGGAACAAGGACAAGGGTTCTACTCAAACCTGTTTGTGGTTCCCAAAAAAGAGGGAACTTTCAGGCCAATCTTAGATTTAAAGATTCTAAACAAATTCCTAAGAGTTCCATCGTTCAAAATGGAAACTATTCGGACAATCTTACCCATGATCCAAAAGGGTCAGTACATGACCACAGTGGATTTAAAAGATGCTTACCTTCACATACCGATTCACAAAGATCATCACCGGTATCTAAGGTTTGCCTTCCTAGACAGGCACTACCAGTTCGTAGCTCTTCCATTCGGATTGGCTACGGCCCCAAGAATCTTCACAAAGGTTCTGGGTGCCCTTCTGGCGGTACTAAGACCGCGAGGGATTTCGGTAGCTCCGTACCTAGACGACATTCTAATACAAGCTTCAAGCTTTCAAACTGCCAAGTCTCATACAGAGTTAGTTCTGGCATTTCTAAGGTTGCATGGATGGAAAGTGAACGAAAAGAAGAGTTCTCTTTTTCCTCTCACAAGAGTTCCATTCTTGGGGACTCTTATAGATTCTGTAGAAATGAAGATTTACCTGACAGAAGACAGGTTAACAAAGCTTCAAGATGCATGCCGTGTCCTTCATTCCATTCAACACCCGTCAGTAGCTCAATGCATGGAGGTGATCGGCTTAATGGTAGCGGCAATGGACATAGTACCTTTTGCACGCCTACACCTCAGACCGCTGCAATTGTGCATGCTAAGTCAGTGGAATGGGGATTACTCAGATTTGTCCCCTACTCTGAATCTGAATCAAGAGACCAGAAATTCTCTTCTATGGTGGCTTTATCGGCCACACCTGTCCAGGGGGATGCCATTCAGCAGGCCAGACTGGACAATCGTAACAACAGACGCCAGCCTACTAGGTTGGGGCGCTGTCTGGAATTCTCTGAAGGCTCAGGGATTATGGAATCAGGAGGAGAGTCTCCTTCCAATAAACATTCTGGAATTGAGAGCAGTTCTCAATGCCCTTCTGGCTTGGCCCCAATTAACAACTCGGGGGTTCATCAGGTTTCAGTCGGACAATATCACGACTGTAGCTTACATCAACCATCAGGGAGGGACAAGGAGCTCCCTAGCAATGATGGAAGTATCAAAGATAATTCGCTGGGCAGAGTCTCACTCTTGCCACCTGTCAGCAATCCACATCCCGGGAGTGGAGAACTGGGAGGCGGATTTCTTGAGTCGCCAGACTTTTCATCCGGGAGAGTGGGAACTTCATCCGGAGGTCTTTGCCCAAATACTTCGACGTTGGGGCAAACCAGAGATAGATCTCATGGCGTCTCGCCAGAACGCCAAACTTCCTCACTACGGGTCCAGATCCAGGGATCCGGGAGCGGTTCTGATAGATGCTTTGACAGCACCTTGGAACTTCGGGATGGCTTATGTGTTTCCACCCTTCCCGCTGCTTCCTCGATTGATTGCCAAAATCAAACAGGAGAGAGCATCTGTGATTCTAATAGCGCCTGCATGGCCACGCAGGACTTGGTATGCAGATCTAGTGGACATGTCATCCTGTCCGCCTTGGTCTCTACCTCTAAGACAGGACCTTCTGATACAGGGTCCATTCAAACATCAAAATCTAACTTCTCTGAAACTGACTGCTTGGAAATTGAACGCTTGATTTTATCAAAACGTGGTTTTTCTGAGTCGGTTATTGATACCCTGATACAGGCTAGGAAGCCTGTTACCAGAAAGATTTACCATAAAATATGGCGCAAATACCTATACTGGTGTGAATCCAAACGTTACTCCTGGAGTAAGGTTAGGATCCCTAGGATATTGTCCTTTCTACAAGAAGGTTTAGAAAAGGGTTTATCAGCCAGTTCATTAAAGGGACAGATTTCAGCTCTGTCCATTTTGTTACACAGGCGTCTGTCAGAAAATCCAGACGTCCAGGCCTTTTGTCAGGCTTTAGCTAGGATCAAGCCTGTGTTTAAAACCGTTGCTCCGCCATGGAGTTTAAACTTAGTTCTTAACGTTTTACAGGGTGTTCCGTTTGAACCCCTTCATTCCGTTGATATAAAATTGTTATCTTGGAAAGTTCTGTTTTTAATGGCTATCTCCTCGGCTCGAAGAGTCTGTGAGTTATCAGCATTACATTGTGATTCTCCTTATCTGATTTTTCACTCAGACAAGGTAGTTCTGCGTACTAAACCTGGGTTCTTACCTAAGGTAGTCACTGACAGGAATATCAATCAAGAGATTGTTGTTCCATCCTTGTGTCCAAATCCTTCTTCAAAGAAGGAACGTCTTCTACACAATCTGGATGTAGTTCGTGCCCTCAAGTTCTACTTGCAGGCAACTAAAGATTTTCGCCAAACTTCTTCCCTGTTTGTCATTTATTCTGGACAGAGGAGAGGTCAAAAAGCTTCTGCTACTTCTCTCTCTTTTTGGCTTCGTAGCATAATACGTTTAGCCTATGAGACTGCTGGACAGCAGCCTCCTGAAAGAATTACAGCTCACTCCACTAGAGCTGTGGCTTCCACTTGGGCCTTTAAGAATGAGGCCTCTGTTGAACAGATTTGCAAGGCTGCAACTTGGTCTTCGCTTCATACTTTTTCCAAATTTTACAAATTTGACACTTTTGCTTCTTCGGAGGCTATTTTTGGGAGAAAGGTTCTTCAGGCAGTGGTTCCTTCTGTATAATGAGCCTGCCTATCCCTCCCGTCATCCGTGTACTTTTGCTTTGGTATTGGTATCCCAGAAGTAATGATGACCCGTGGACTGATCACACATAACAGAAGAAAACATAATTTATGCTTACCTGATAAATTCCTTTCTTCTGTTGTGTGATCAGTCCACGGCCCGCCCTGTTTTTAAGGCAGGTAAATATCTTTTAAATTATACTCCAGTCACCACTTCACCCTTGGTTACTCCTTTCTCGTTGATTCTTGGTCGAATGACTGGGACTGACGTAGAGGGGAGGAGCTATATCAGCTCTGCTGGGTGAATCCTCTTGCATTTCCTGTTGGGGAGGAGTTATATCCCAGAAGTAATGATGACCCGTGGACTGATCACACAACAGAAGAAAGGAATTTATCAGGTAAGCATAAATTATGTTTTTTAGCTTTGTGTCTGATGGTTTTACAGATATTATGTGAAACCATGTTGTACACTTTTATTTAAATTTCTTTATGTATTAGAAACGTATACTCAATAAATAAATAGATACAAAAAATGTAATCTATCAAGGAAACAGGGCCCTCTAATAATTTTCTGTTATTTTGCTTATTTTTGTCTTTAAAAAAAAAAAAAAAAAAATGTTTGTTCTCCTTGTATAGTGCTGGAGAATCTTTGGGCATGTTACAGATAGTCAGTAATAATAGAACTCCCCTAACACAAGTATATCAAGTACATGAACTACATTGCAATTATTGTAACAATTTATATGTGTTTCCATTAACACTAAATCTAAAGGAATCCCAAGTAATAGTATGTGTGTTCTGTTTGCACTGCCTGTTCAGACCTTTAAAGGAATCTTTATTATGTATAATCAATATTATAGCCTGGTAGAAATTGTGTGTGTGTAATAAATTCCCTCTATACAATGTTAAAATATATATATATATTAAATTATGATCTGAACTTTTATCAGCCTGTATCATGGGTAAAGAAGGCTATGTAAGTGTTAGAAATATGTCAGTCTTAAATATAAAATGTAACAGATTTTGTTCTTATGATTTTTGGTTTTGGAACCTTTTTTGCAGTTGATATTGGGCACGTTCTTTGGAATTGCATTTAATCAGCAGACTTTTGGGCATGGCCTTATTAAAATGCTTTGGATGGCACGATTTTAAATTTAAAATAGCATTTCTCCTTCCCCAAATCGGCATATAGTGGTTAAATAAAATGCTGTTCCACACATTTTAAAGATAAAAAGTGCAGTGTTTAATTTTTTTAAATTTTGAACTAATGTGTGTCTACCAGTGGCATATTTATGTTTTGTGCTGCCCTAGGCACTCAAAATTCTGCTGCCCCACCCCCCAGGTTTTAGGCCTTCTTTGGCCATAATGTTTTTTGGTCAAGAAGTAACATTACTTTGTTTTTCTTCATGGCATTTCCAAAGTAAATGTTAAACAGGGCTTGTACATTTGCACACAGTATACACGTGAGCAGTAATATATATATATATATATATATATATATATATATATATATATATATAAATACAGATTGCTAGTTTAGTCACCTGCTGCTCCCAATAGAGGCTCAAAAACTTCTCCGCCCCCCAATCTGCTGTCCTAGGCAAGTGCCTTGTTTGACTAAGCCAAAATAAATAGATTCTTTATTATTATTTATTTATTTTTAAATATTATTAAAGGTCAAAACTGAAATTGTGCATAGGTGCATTTAAATTTTAAACAGATATATTTTTACAATATACTTTTATAAGCAAAAATATTTGTAGTGGAAGATGGGACTGGTTTTAACCATTGTACACACATATGCTGTGAGTGACCGGTGTTCCTGCATTCAAACACAAAACCTTCCCAGATAGTCAGCAGTAGCTTTTATGACACTAAGGGCTAGATTTATCAAGCTGAGGCGGACAGGGGCGCATATACGCAAACTTCCCCAAGGGAATTTACCATTGCTCCCGTGCGCTATTTTGCGCTCATGTGCAATCCCGCCCCCTGCCCATGCAAAGCCAATCACGCGTGGGTAGGAGCTGTCAATCTCCCCAGTTGGACTAGACCGCGGAGATTGAATTTCGCCACCTTAGAGGTGGTGAAAGGTTAGGAAAGCAGCGACCCCTAAATAAGACTTCACTGAAGCAATACACATCACCTCCAACTCTCTGAACAGACATGGTATTTTAATCCTGATCCTGTAGTTACACGTAGCATATGCCACTGAAACAGTAATTACTTTTACGAGAAGCATTTTTGCTAATGGAAGTATATTACAAAAATGCTATTATTTAAAACGGATTTTTATTTAAAACATTTATGCACATTTCATTTTGAACTTTTTATATACCATGAAATTCTGACATTAATATTAAATATTGCATTGACTGACAAAATCACATTGCTTTATCAACGGCCACAAACTACTGCTGACATTTCTGCTTCTGTGTATTCCTTCACTTTTATTTTGTAAGCTGTTTGCTTCTACTGAGCATGCATGAAATATATAAAATAAAGAACGTTAAACCTTTAGATTTTAACAACCACTGCTCTTGTGCAGTCTCTTCTTTGTCATGCTCGCAATGTTACAGCCTATCATGGCCGCCGCTCAGAAGCTCCCTCTTGCTAGCCTCATTTTGTGTGTGTCGGGGATCATACATTCTTATTTCTCCAAGTTGTACAAAATCCAGGTATTATAATAAATGTAAACATAGATTACATTTAATACAATTCTTTGTAGAATGATTTGTGGTGCAATTATTTTATTTGGTGCTTTTTTTAACATGCTTAATTATTTTGGAATATAATCTTGATTTTTGGTGTGCTAGGAAGTTGAGTGATGCTTAATAGAGAACTATTAAGTGTGTGTGTTAAACATTTAGGATATATTGACACCCATGCTGTACACTATGTACGCTATAGATAATTACACATATTTCTTTCATCAGATGGTGAGAGTTCACTGGACATCATGTCACATTATACCATGGCTTTAAATCCTTCTCACTTATACTAGATCCCGAGTTATTTTTTGCATCCAAGATGGAGTGAGAGAATTTCTCTCAACAACCAGTAGATGAACACTTCACCTAACTGATCTGGGACCCATTTCCTCCTGATTGCCTATGATGGACAGAGGGGTAGACAAGAAAGAGTTTTCAGCTAGGCAGTGAAAAATCTTTTCCCCAGTGTGGACCAGTAAACACAGTAGATTTGCATAATCAACAAATGCAAGATAACAAGACAATACAATAGCATTTACTCTGAATTTCTAATGAGTAGTAGATTATTTTATAACACATTTCAAAGTTATGTATATTTCTACTTCCCCTGTACCATGTGATAGCAATCAGCCAATCACAAATGCATATACGTATAATCTGTGAGTTCTTGCAGATGCTCAGTAGGAGCTGGTGACTCAAAAAGTATAAATATAAAAGACTGTGCACATTTTCTTTAATAGAAGTAAATTGGAAAAGTTGTTTAAAATTACATGCTCTATCTGAATCATGAAAATTCAATAAAACCTGAGTGTCCCTTTTAACCTCCCAGGTGAAATGCAGTTTTATCTGCTAGTCCCCTGGTCTACAATGTGCTGCTCCTCGTGTGAGCGAAAGCCCTCACCAGATGGAAAGTGGATTTATCTGTCTATCCTCTGAGTTATAAAATGCTGTTCCTTGTGAGATCCTTGACATGGTGCTTTCACTGCCTCAGTTGTCTGCAGCTGAGTTAAGCACAGTAGAAGGTGCTGACAGGTAATGACATTGCAAGTTCGTAGCCCAATGGCTATTAGCATAAACATATATACATGATTCACAAAATCTTGTTTTTTGACATCGTATTTTTGCTTTAGTACTTGCTGGTATCACAGGTGCACAAACGGTAAACTTACTTTTTAGTGCTCCTTACTGTTCCTGGTGTGCTGTAACCATCTCAGCTTGTTGAGAGAAATTCTCAGGACTGGTTGAGGTGGTGAGATACTCTGATCATTAGATATGTGCATTCTGATCCTTTGTGAGGATCCGAATGCGGAACTAGGCAGACGCCCGTGATGTCCGTCTCTGTTTGGAGCCAGATTTTTTCTTGTGAAGGATCACCACAATAAGATCTGTGCAAATCCAGATCTTAGTGTAGCAATCTTTCACAAGAATAAATCAGGCTCCAAAAAGAGCCAAATGGCACGAGCGGCTGCCTAGTTCCGCATTCTGATCCTCAAGAAGAATCCAAATGAATATATCTACTGATCATATCAGAGCTTTTCTCAAATTGGGGGGGGTGTAAAATTATTTAAGCTTTTGTTTGCTTGTTTACTGTTATAAGCTTATACTGTTTTAATACAGTGATTTCAGTGCTTGCTCAATTTATCTCACTGTTTTCTCTTACAGGAATTATTCAGTTTTATATTGTGCTGTTTCTGTCTATTGCTCCCCTTAAAGGGTTAACAATCTGTGTGCTTCCCTACTTCTTCTTTGCTTCAGGGTATCTCGGATATGTAATCTGCTATCCTCATTTATCTGTGGAGCATGCTGTTGCAGCTCAGGTCTCTGGACAGTCAGAAGGGAAATACACTGATTATTTAACCCCTTAAAGCTTGTGTTTGGTTTATAAGGATTTTCAGGTTTGCTCCTCTGCGCAGCTGTGTACCTCATGTATGGAATCTGTGTCTTACTCTAGACAAGTTATTGATGCACTGCCTTTATATCAGAGTGTTCAAATGTGTGTCCTACCATAGCTACACCCAGGGGGGGGGGGTTCTTTTGAACTTTCTCCAAAATGTAAAGAATATAGTCACTCTGCCATTAATTAATTGTTGGCTTTAAACCTTTCTGGCTTGTGGGAAAGATCTGGAAACAATAGGAGTTATTGCTCCAGTTCCAACTTCAGAAATAAACTAGTTGTTTTATTACAGTCTCTTTATGGTACCAAAAAAAAAAGGAAAGTACTTTTCGGCCTAT
The DNA here is from genome assembly GCF_027579735.1 of Bombina bombina. Classification (NCBI taxonomy): domain Eukaryota; kingdom Metazoa; phylum Chordata; class Amphibia; order Anura; family Bombinatoridae; genus Bombina; species Bombina bombina. The sequence goes on from NC_069503.1 coordinate 1,003,948,348, forward strand.
CTTGAATCTCAAAACTTTGAACAAATTTCTGAAAGTGGTTTCCCACTTGTTAGATAGTGACAATTTACACTTTACTTCCTTTAGTCAAGGAGAGTCAGTTTATGTCTATCATAGCTTATTTACATATTCCCATTCACAGGGATCATGTCAAGTTTCTGAGATTTGCTTTCCTAGACCAGCATTATCAATTTGTGGCACTTCCAATTTGTCTGGCGACAGCACTTAGTAAATTTGCTAAGTACTGTATATGCATAAATTTGGAATTTGTTTCACAAACAAATGCAGAATATGGCTATGGGCAGTGGAATTCGGCTATTTTAAGTGCCGGATATATTAGTGTTAGACTGCAACACATACATATTTGGATATGCATAGATATTTATGTGTTGCACCTTAATACAGGTATACCTTGTTTTATTGCGCTTTGCAGATACTGCTCTTTTACATATTGAAGGTTTGTGGCAACCTTTTGTTGAGCAAGTCTTTCTGCAACATTTTTCTAACATATATACACATATAAACATATAAATATCCATGAAACTATGTATACACACCACCAGGAAAAATATTACGTCTCGCTGATGGCTCAGATAATAGCTAGCATTTTTTAGCAAAAAAGTATTTTTTTTAATTAAGGTATGTACATTGTTTTTATTTATTTTTTAGACATAATGCTATTACACACTTAATAGACTACAGTTTAGTGTAATTTGCAGCTAACGCAATTAATCTCCTCCCCAACTCGCATAAACATTAAAAAACATAACCACACCCTCCTCGATTGGATTCTCTCCACTTCCCCTGACCGAATCCAGGAGGCAGGTGTTCTCCCTAACAGTTTCAGTGACCACTGCTTAGTATACTGTGTGCGCAAAATAAGGGCCACTAAATCCCCTCCCAAGGTTAAAATCACAAGGTCCTTCAAAAAAATTGAATCTTCAATCGTTTCTAAATGACATCAAGAACCTCCCCTGGCACAGATTAAACCTAATCCCAGATTTAGACTCTGCAGTTGAATTCCTTCAGTCCGAACTTCTACAAGTTTGGAATTTGCATGTCCCGCTGAGTAAGGTGAGAGTAAAAGGAGCGCATATGAATTGGATCACAGCTGACCTCATTCAAATGTACCAGTTTCCAGATTCATTGTGGTCAAAGTTTAAGCATACTGGCTCTATGAACGATCACTGTGAATATAGAAAATGGCAAAATATATGCACTAAACAAACAAAATTGGCCAAGGCCCAATATTTCTGTGAAAATCTGAAAAATAACATAAAGTTTTGGAAAAGTCATAAATAACTTACACACTCCCCCAATCCACTCCCAACCCTGCACTGTCAAAGTGGACAACCAAACCCTGCAACTTCCCTTAGAAGTAGCAAATGCCTTTAACAATTATTTTGTCGGATACTCCACCACCCTGATTGACAAACTAAAAAATGACACGCATCCTGAAACTACAAATGTGGATCAGGCCCCACTAAATCTACAAAGACCCAATATAGAAAAGTTTAATTTTAGACCTGTGCCCATCAATGTCATTAAGAAACACCTTAATAATCTAAAAATTAAAAACCAGTCTGGACCTGATCAAATCCCAGCTATGCTGTTGAAGCTCAGTGCGCCGGCAATTGCTAGACCTGTCACAACCCTAATTAACGAATCCTTGGTGTCTGGATACATACCCAAACTTTGGAAGACTGCAAGAGTAGTGCCTATCCATAAAAGTGGTGATTTAACCATGGTTACTATCGCCCAATTTCTCCAACATAGGTGTGTCCGGTCCACGGCGTCATCCTTACTTGTGGGATATTCTCTTCCCCAACAGGAAATGGCAAAGAGCCCAGCAAAGCTGGTCACATGATCCCTCCTAGGCTCCGCCTTCCCCAGTCATTCTCTTTGCCGTTGTACAGGCAACATCTCCACGGAGATGGCTTAGAGTTTTTTGGTGTTTAGATGTAGTTTTTATTCTTCAATCAAGAGTTTGTTATTTTAAAATAGTGCTGGTATGTACTATTTACTCTGAAACAGGAAAGAGATGAAGATTTCTGTTTGTAAGAGGAAAATGATTTTAGCAACCGTTACTAAAATCGATGGCTGTTTCCACACAGGACTGTTGAGAGGAATTAACTTCAGTTGGGGGAAACAGTGAGCAGACTTTTGCTGCTTGAGGTATGACACATTTCTAACAAGACTCGGTAATGCTGGAAGCTGTCATTTTCCCTATGGGAACCGGTAAGCCATTTTCTTAGTTTAAGTAAAAGAATAAAGGGCTTCATTAGGGCTTAAAAAACTGGTAGACATTTTTCTGGGCTAAAACGATTACTTTACTAAGTATATTTGGCAGATTATTACTTTTAATAGTTGTTAAATCTTGGGGATTGTTTTAATAAAAACGGCAGGCACTGTATTGGACACCTTTTTCACTGGGGGCCTTTTCTAGTCATAGACAGAGCCTCATTTTCGCGCCTCTAATGCGCAGTTGTTTTTGGAAAGCATGGCATGCAGATGCATGTGTGAGGAGCTAAGAACCACTGAAAAAGCTTATAGAAGGCATCATTTGGTATCGTATTCCCCTCTGGGCTTGGTTGGGTCTCAGCAAAGCAGATACCTGGGACTGTATAGGGGTTAAATGTAAAAACGGCTCCGGTTCCGTTATTTTAAGGGTTAAAGCTTTCAAATTTTGGTGAAATTTGAACAATTCCTTCATACTTTTTCACATATTCAGTAATAAAGTGTGTTCAGTTTGAAATTTAAAGGGACAGTAACGGTTTTATTGTAAAACGTTTTTTGTGCTTTGTTGACAAGTTTAAGCCTGTTTAACATGTCTGAACCATCAGATAACGATGTTCTATATGTATGAAAGCCAATGTGTCTCCCCATTTAAATATATGTGATATATTTGTGTCATAATGTCCAAACAAAGTAGGGATAATAATGCCATAGATATGATATTGCCCAAGATGATTCCTCTAATGAGGGGAGTAAGCATGGTACTGCATCATCCCCTTCTGTGTCTACACCAGTTTTGCCCACACAAGAGGCCCCTAGTACATCTAGTGCGCCAATACGTATTACCATACAACAATTAATGGCTGTAATGGATAATTCTATTGCATGCATTTTTTTCCAAAATGCCTACTTATCAGAGAAAGCGTGATTGCTCTGTTTTAAACACTGAAGAGCAAGAGGACGCTGATGATATCTGTTCTGACATACCCTCACACCTATCTGAAGGGGCCAGGAGGGAGGTTTTGTCTGAGGGAGAAATTTCAGATTTAGGGAAAATTTCTCAACAAGCAGAACCTGATATTGTAACTTTTAAATTTAAATTTCAACATCTCCACGCACTACTTAAGGAGATATTATCTACTCTGGATGATTGTGACAATTTGGTCATTCCAGAGAAATTAGGTAAGATTGACAAGTTCCTAGAGGTTCCGGTGCCCCCCGATGTTTTTCCTATACCCAAGCGGGTGGCGGACATAGTAAATAAGGAGTGGGAAAGGCCCGGCATACCTTTTGTCCTCCCCCTATATTTAAGAAATTAGTTCCTATAGTCGACCCCAGAAAGGACTTATAGCATACAGTCCCCAAGGTCGAGGGGGCGGTTTCTACTCTAAACAAACGCACTTCTATTCCTATAGAAGATAGTTGTGCTTTCAAGATCCTATGGATTAAAGGTTAGAGGGTTTGCTTAAAAAGATGTTTGTTCAGCAAGGTTACCTTCTACAACCAATTTCATGCATTGTTCCTGTCACTACAGCTGCGTGTTTCTGGTTCGAAGAACTAGAAAAGTCGCTCAATAAAGAATCTTCGTATGAGGAGGTTTTGGACAGAGTTCAAGCTCTTAAATTGGCTAACTCTTTTTTATTTTAGATGCCGCTTTGCAATTAGCTAGATTAGCGGCGAATAATTCAGGGTTTGCTATCGTGGCGCGCAGAGCGCTTTTGCTTAACATCCCTTTCAAGGGTAAAACATTGTTTGGCCCTGACTTGAAAGAGATTATTTCAGACATCACTGGGGGAAAGGGCCACGCCCTTCCTCTGGATAGGTCTTTTAAGGCTAAAAAGACGCCAAATTTTCGTCCCTTTCGCAGAAACGGACCAGCCTCAAATTCTACACCCTCTAAGCAAGAGGGTAATACTTCTCAAACCAAGCCAGCCTGGAGGCCGATGCAAGGCTGGAACAAGGGTAAGCAGGCCAAGTCACCTGCCACTGCTACCAAAACAGCATGAAGTGTTGGCCCCCGATCTGGGAAGGATCTGGTGGGGGGCAGACTTTCTCTCTTTGCTCAGGCTGGGGCAAGAGATGTTCAGGATCCTTGGGCGCTAGAAATAGTTTCTCAAGGTTATCTCCTGGAATTCAGGGAACTACCCCCAAGGGGAAGGTTCCACGGGTCTCAATTATCTTCGAACAGGCATTCTTACACTGTGTAGAAGACCTGTTAAGCATGGGAGTGATTCATCCTGTTCCATTAGGAGAACAAGGGATGGGTTTTTACTCCAACCTGTTCATAATTACCAAAAAAGAGGGAACATTCAGACCTATTTTAGATCTCAAGATTCTAAACAAGTTTCTAAGGGTTTCATCATTCAAAATGGAAACCATTCGAACGATCCTTCCTACCATCCAGGAAGGTCATTTCATGACCACGGTGGACTTAAAGGATGCGTACCTACGTATTCCTATCCACAAGGAACATTTTCGGTTCCTAAGGTTCGCCTTTCTGGACAAGCATTACCTGTGGCACTTCCATTGGGATTAGCCACTGCTCCAAGGATTTTCACAAGGGTACTAGGGTCCCTTCTAGCGGTGCTAAGACCAAGGGGCATTGCAGTAGTACCTTACTTGGACGACATCCTGATTCAAGTGTCGTCTCTGTCAAAAGCTAGGGCTCATACGGACATTGTCCTAGCCTTTCTCAGATCTCACAGGTGGAAAGTGAACATAGAAAAAAGTTCTCTGTCCCCGTCAACAAGAGTTCCCTTCTTGGGAACAATAATAGCTTCCTTAGAAATGAAGGTTTTTCTGACAGAGGCCAGAAAATCAAAACTTCTAAGCTCTTGTCAGGTACTTCATTCTGTTCTTCTTCCTTCCATAGCACAGTCCATGGAAGTAATAGGGTTGATGATTGCGGCAATGGACATAGTTCCTTTTGCACGAATTCATCTAAGACCATTGCACCTGGGCATGCTCAGACAGTGGAATGGGGATTATACAGACTTGTCTCCGACGATACAAGTAGATCAAATAACCAGAGATTCACTCCGTTGGTGGCTGACCCTGGACAACCTGTCACAGGGAATGAGCTTCCGCAGACCAGAATAGGTCATTGTCACGACCGACGCCAGTCTGGTGGGCTGGGGCGCGGTCTGGGAACCCCTGAAAACTCAGGGTCTATGGTTTCGGGAAGACTCTCTTCTCCCGATAAACATAATGGAACTGAGAGCGATATTCAATGCTCTCAAGGCTTGGCCTCGACTAGCAAAGGCCAAATTCATAAGGTTTCAATCAGTCATCATGACGACTGCTACATATATCAACCATCAGGGGGTAACAAGGAGTTCCCTGGCGATGGAGGAGCATCCGGGGGAGTGGGAACTCCATCTGGAAATCTTTGCCCAAATAACTCAATTATGGGGCATTCCAGACTTGGTTCTGATGGCCTCTCGTCAGAACTTCATGGTCCCTTGTTATGGGTCCAAATCCAGGGATCCCAAGGCGACTCTATTGGATACAATAGTAGCACCTTGGATCTTCAACCTAGCTTATGTATTCCCACCGTTTCCTCTCATTCCCAGGCTGGTAGCCAGGATCAATCTGGAGAGGGCTTCGGTGACCTTGATAGTTCCTGTGTGGCCACGCAGGACTTGGTATGCAGACCTGGTGAATGTGTCATCGGCTCCACCATGGAAGCTACCTTTGAGACAGGACCTTCTTATTCAGGGTCCATTCGAACATCCGAATCTGGTTTTCCTCCAACTGACTGCTTGGAGTTTGAACGCTTGATTTTATCAAAGCGTGGGTTTTCAGATTCTGTAATAGATACTCTTATTCAGGCTAGAAAGCCTGTAACTAGAAAAATTTACCATAATATATGGAAAAAATATATCTGTTGGTGTGAATCTAAAGGATTCCCATGGAACAAGATAAAAATTCCTAAGATTCTTTCCTTTCTACAAGAAGGTTTGGAGAAAGGATTTTCTGCGAGTTCTCTGAAGGGACAGATCTCTGCTTTATCTGTTTTACTTCACAAAAGGCTGGCAGCTGTGCCAGACGTTTAAGCATTTGTTCAGGCTCTGGTTAGAATCAAGCCTGTTTACAGACCTTTGACTCTTCCCTGGAGTCTTAATCTAGTTCTTTCAGTTCTTCAAGGGGTTCCGTTTGAACCCTTACATTCCATAGATATTAAGTTATTATCTTGGAAAGTTTTGTTTTAGGTTGCAATTTCTTCCGCTAGAAGAGTTTCTGAGTTATCTGCTCTGCAGTGTTCTCCGCCCTATCTGGTCCATGCAGATAAGGTGGTTTTTACGTACTGAGCCTGGTTTTCTTCCGAAGGTTGTTTCCAACAAAAATATTAACCAGGAGATAGTTGTACCTTCTTTGTGTCCGAATCCAGTTTCATAGAAGGAATGTTTGTTACACAATTTGGACGTTGTCCGTGCTCTAAAATTCTATTTAGATGCTACAAAGGATTTCAGACAAACATCTTCCTTGTTTGTTGTTTATTCTGGTAAAAGGAGAGGTCAAAAAGCAACTTCTACCTCTCTCTCTTTTTGGCTTAAAAGCATCATCAGATTGGCTTATGAGACTGCCGGACGGCAGCCTCCTGAAAGAATCACAGCTCATTCCACTAGGGCCGTGGCTTCCACATGGGCCTTTAAGAACGAGGCTTCTGTTGATCAGATATGTAAGGCAGCGACTTGGTCTTCACTGCACACTTTTACCAAATTTTACAAATTTGATACTTTTGCTTCTTCTGAGGCTATTTTTGGGAGAAAGGTTTTGCAAACCGTGGTGCCTTCCATCTAGGTGACCTGATTTGCTCCCTCCCATCATCCGTGTCCTAAAGCTTTGGTATTGGTTCCCACAAGTAAGGATGACGCCGTGGACCGGACACACCTATGTTGGAGAAAACAGAATTTATGTTTACCTGATAAATTACTTTCTCCAACGGTGTGTCCGGTCCACGGCCCGCCCTGGTTTTTTAATCAGGTCTGATGATTTATTTTCTTTAACTACAGTCACCACGGTATCATATGATTTCTCCTATGCAAATATTTCTCCTTTACGTCGGTCGAATGACTGGGGAAGGCGGAGCCTAGGAGGGATCATGTGACCAGCTTTGCTGGGCTCTTTGCCATTTCCTGTTGGGGAAGAGAATATCCCACAAGTAAGGATGACGCCGTGGACCGGACACACCGTTGGAGAAAGTAATTTATCAGGTAAACATAAATTCTGTTATCATTGCTCCCAGTATTGTCAAAAATCTTAGAAAAATGCGTCCATACACAACTATGTGAGTATTACCAATAATCTAGCTATATGACCCCTGTTCAATCGGGTTTTCACCCGAATCACTCCACTACAACTGCCCTCCAAGTTTGCAACGACATCCAAACTGGCATGGAACAAGGAGACCTAACTGGAGCTATTTTTCTTGATTTTGCAAAGGCCATTGACACAGTAGACCACAACATACTATTGCTCAAACTAAAAAACTCAGGTATTGGTGATCGTCCGCTAACCTGGTTTCAATCATATGTATCGGATTGATCACAGTATGTCTCAATTTCTGACAGCGACTCCCTCCCTCTCCCAGAGTGGTGTTCCCCAAGGTTCCATTCTCGGCCCCCTATTATTCACATTATTTCTAAATGATCTGCCAAATGTCTGCAACTCCTCAACTGTACACATGTACGCAGATGACACGGTTATCTATGCAAACAAATCCGATCTGCCGCAGCTTAAGGCAGTGCTCCAATACCAGTTCACAGAGGTAGAAAAGTGGATCTCAAAAAACAAACTCTTCCTAAACACTGACAAAACTGTCACAATGATCTTTGGAACGGTACCTAAATTACACAAACTACAAATGTCCCATCTACGCATTAAAACAAAATCAAATGGCACACTGACCGCAGTCCACTCTTTCGAATACTTGGTTATGTTGTTAGACCCCAATCTATCTTTTGGCCTCCACATAGAAAAACTTGCATCTAAACTCTATCCAAAACTAGGTGCCCTGTACAGAAACAAATCCTGCCTCAGCCCTACAGTAAAGGAAAAGATTGTACAGCAAATGCTGATGCCAATCATGGATTATGCAGATGTAGTATATGCACCTGCACCGCAAACTCACCTTAATAAACTTAATACACTGTATAACTCGTTCTGCCGCTTTGTGCTTCAATGTAACTACAGGACCCACCATTGTGACATGCTAAAAGAACTAAACTGGCTGTTGCTGGAATCCAGACGCCCCCTCCATCTTTCGAGCCTTGTGTTTAAGAGCTTTTCTGCTGTTCCCACCTCCCATAATCTCCGATCCAGTACCAGCACATTATTTAGTCTGCCTCCATACAAAAAGAAAGCAGCTCGATCCTCCTTTTCCTACAGAACACCACAATTATGGAACGACCTCCCGCACACTTTAAAACCTTCCCCAAGTCTAGAATCCTTTAAGAGATCCATCTCTGCATACCTCAAAACATTGTATCAATGCAATGTTTTGTGGACCCAGGACATACTTGAAAACAAGAGAAATCTCAATGTATCCTTCCTGGTAAAATATTTTATAAATAATAATTATAACTTTTAATGCACTGGGAAACAGAAAAGTAAGTGTGACTCAGTTTGTTATATTCACTTTATTGTGGTGGTCTGAAACCGAAAGTGCAATATCTCCTAGGTACGCCTGTACTAATATATCCGGAGAGAAAATAGTTAAATGCTGCTGCCCACAGCCAAATTCGTCTTTCCTTGTGAAACAAATGGTGAATTACGAATTTATGCACATGCCCTAGTATTAAAGGGATACTAAACCCATATTTTTTTCTTTTATGATTCAGAAAGAGCATGCAATTTTAAATAACTTTCTAAATTACTCCTATTATCAGTTTGTCTTCATTCTCTTCGTTCTAGCAAGAGTCTGATGAAAAATGTATAGTAGGAGTAAATTAGAAAGTTGTTTAAAATTGCATGCTCTATCTGAATCATGAAAGAAAAAAATTGTGTTTAGTATCCCTTTAAGGTTCTAGGAGTTTTGTTCACGGTGGTTCAAATTCGAATGTTCCAGTTATCTCTGTAGTTCCTTACTTGGATCATCTTTTTGATCCATGCACCCTCTTTTCATTTGACTATGTCTCACACTCATTTGTTTTTTCAGCTTCTTAACAGTCACAGCTTAAAAATCAATCTTCTAAAGAGCTCTAGCGCCTCAGACCTCTTTTCTGGGGTTTATAATTATTTCAGTGGCTATTTTCCGTCCCTCCAATTTTTTAGATGATGCATTAGTAGAATGGCGACCATGAGGTTCTGTCTTGGAATATCCTGTTAGATCACAAGACAAGACAGTCACTAACATGTTGGCACAGTCACCATTGCCTTATTTCTTCAACCAGTGTAGGCAATGATCACCACCCATGCCAGCCTTGCAAGGTTGGTATGCAGTCTGGGGTTCTCAGAAAGAGCAGGGAATTTGATGACTTGGTGATTGAACTCTTAGTGCTGTACCAGAGAGGCTGTTCTGAAAAGGCTATTGACACCTTGATTCAGGCTATAAAATCTGTCACCAGGTACATTTATCAAAAGAATTAGCAATCTTTTTTTTCCCCCCTTGTGTGCTTGCTGGGGATACCATTAGAGATCATGCGGGATGGTTTGGAAAAGGGCATGTCAGCTAGCTCTTTTGAAGGTCAGATTTTGTCTCTATTCATCTTATATATCTTATATAAGAGGATTTCCAAAATTCCTGATATTCAGACCTTTATTGATACTCTGATCAGAATTAGACCATTTACTTATCCAGTTTCTTTTCCATTAAATCTTAAAAATCTAGTTTTGAGGGTTCTTCAAGTTCCTCCTTTTGTACCCATGCACTGTCTTGACCTTCAGCTTTTATCCTGGAAGTTTTTTTTTCTGTTTGGCCATTTCATATGCAAGAAGAGTTTCTGAGCTTTTGCCTTTAGCCTGCAAACCTCCTTTCATGATGTTTTCATCAGGACAAGGCTGATCTTTGCACTTGCTATTTTTTTCTTCCTAAGGTGGTATCTACTAGACAACAAATTGCAAATATGGCCTCCAGCATCAGCATTCTGCTCTTTCTTCACTTAGATCTGGGTTTTCACAGATATTTTCTTTCACAGGAAGAAACCCAGCTCTGAAAAGAGACAGATGCTGTTGCCAGTGGCCATATTTTGCATTAGTTTTACAACGAAAAAAAACAAACTGTGACTGTTTCACACCTTGACCACAAAGGATTTCAGACTTTCTTCTTTACTATTTGTTCATTTTTCTGGACTTTGCAAGGGTTAGAAAGCTGTTTAACTAAAGACTTTAATTTGTAAGGCATACTTGGTTGCAGTAAGACTCATTCTACTAGAGCAGTTGTCACTTATTGTGCCTTTGCTATGAGGCTTATGTTAAACAGATTTGTAAGGCAGCTATTTGTTGTTTTTTTTGCATACTTTTTTTCACTTTTCTCTTCTGAGGCTGTTTTTGGCACAAAAGTTCAGTGGGCCGTAGTGCCTGATAAGCAACGTGCCCACCTTTACTGTTTGGACCCCCCATTACATGGTCTTGCAGACTACATTGCTTGAGTATAGATTCCCACACATAATGTCTCTTGGACTTTCATCATATGATGAAAGTGAACCAAATTGATGCTTACATGATATATTTGTTTCATTAAGGTGAGAGTCCATGAGCCTCTTCCTTTATTTTTGTACAGTTGGCAGCAGTTCTTGTTTTGCACTACATTTGCCCTGCTTTATCTTTCCTGCTTTTCTGTTTCCTCCATTTACTTGGTTATATGTATGACTGAGGATTCAGAGTTGTTCCAACTCGATCATAAAAAAAATGAATTTATTAGGTAAGCATAAATTTTATTTTCTTCTTAAATGGAAAGAGTCCACAGCTGCATTCATTACTTTTGGGAAATAAGAACCTGGCCACCAGGAGGAGGCAAAGACACCCCAGCCAAAGGATTAAATACTCCTCCCACTCCCCTCATTCCCCAGTCATTCTTTGCCTTTCGTCCCAGGAGGTTGGCAGAGACGTGTCACAATTTTTTAACTTTTGTTTTTTGTCTCTTATGTAGGGTAGTACTCTTCGGCATGGGACAGGAGTTTTAAGTAGACCTGTCAGTCTCTCAGTGAGGGCTTGGTTGAAAGTTAGAGTTCGGAGATGCAGGGAGAGTCTTTCTGCGAACCATCCAGACTCATATTAACAGCTCCTCAAGCAATCAGCGTTGTCTAACTTTGCTCCGCTGTCTGCTTTCTTCTCTCAAGTCCATGGCGGAAGCGATGCCATTATTTGTCACACCTGAAAGGCTGTGTTCCTGTTCCACGGCGTAGATTCCGGTAAGATTGTTTCATTTTACTTTATCTTCAATGTACTGTAATGTGAATGTTTTCCAGAGAGGTTACATACCTTTGCGGGTCTAACTATATAACATAAGGGTCTCAGTGAGTCTCTGTTAGTATCTTGGAATCAAGGGTTAATATCTCCTGAGGGGGGTTATTGAACAAGGGGGTTTATAATCATGTTTCGTATGTGATTCAACCTGCTTTTGTGTGATGTTTATGGGTTTGTGGTTGGAACGTTGAGGCCTTTGGAAGTGGCACTGGCCGCGCTTTGTTGGACTGTTCGGTTCACCTTGTGTTCGGGCGTGGTTCCGTTCCGTTCCCCATTTCTGCATACCTGACTGTGTGGCGAAGGAGATATTCTAGTCCGCAGGGGTCTGGTCATAGGAGGTGGTGAGTGCCCCAGCCATTGTGGGTGTCATGTGCCGTATTTGTTTTCATACTTTAATCCATATTGATATTCCTCTACAAAGTTATGGAGGATTCTGATACAAGACTATTTTGATTTCAGATTCTTTGTCCGGTGACAAATCCGGATTGGCCTCGTTGACACTTCAACCAGTTTTGTTCCTTATGCCATTTCAGAGCGCCTGGTTCCTCGGGCTCGGGGAATCAAGGGGCTGCTGAGCCATCCGCCTCTGGGGGTCCTGTCCTCCGAGAGGCGAGTTCCCTACCAATTCATACTTCTACACATGCGGGTAACCCAGTTTCTGATTCCTCCATGCAGGGTGACGTGTTCCACCCAGAGGTTGCAGCACGTTTTCACTTCCACATAATGTTGGCGATTGTCTGCAGAGTCTAGACGTTTCTTTGAGAATGTGCTTGTGCCCTATTGTCCCGGGCCTTCCGCCTTGGCCTCTACAATTCCCTGCGGGTGTAACATTCCCTGAGTGTTGTGCCTTTCGTTACAGGATTGCGTGCCTTTGTATATTGCTCAGACATGTTTTTCAGTTATTGAATGACCCTATCGTTACCAGATACAGGATTTTCAGTCTGCTAATTCAAATGGTGCACCTCATTAGACATGTGGGGATGAGGTAATCTCCTGATTGTCATTTGTTTGAGATCTTTCCCAATTTTTGAAAGATAGGGCTCCGTTTGGCTGGTCCTGCGGGTAGGCCTTTTGTCTTTTTGGGCGTTAACCTCCGGGTTGCCTTATATTTTATTTATATCCGATGGGATGTCTTTTACATGTTTTTGTTTCCTTTGGGAACCTTCTGGGATTGATACTCTTTATTACTTCTTCGGAAGTTGTTTTGGACATGTTAGTCCTATGTTAAAAATGTCTGTTTTCTCCCCTATGAGGGAGAATTTATGCAGCTTGTCGAATAGGACCTTAGGTGCAGGCTGCATACAAAGAGAGAAGCACTCTACCAGGAACGAACAACAGCTCAGTGGCTTGTTCTATGGCGATTTACCACCCGGAGGCAGCCTCTTTTAGACCAGTGTGCTTTTCACAGAAGAAAACTTTCCTGAAGTATATCAGTCTGATCCCGCCAAGTAAGGTCAGTCCAGCCCCGAAATACCAGGCAATTCTCCTCTGAACAAGGAACATGACAACCCCAGACGATCGTTTCGGCCTCCTATGGGCCTCGTCAGTGAGGTGCAGCCACATTCCTCTAAGCACACTGGGCAAGGAGTCCACGTCTGGTTTCCCCCATCACCCATAGGGAGACTTCCCTAGGGTCATAATAATTTGCATACAAAGAGAGAAGCGCTCTACCAGGAACGAACAACAGCTCAGTGGCTTGTTCTATGGCGATTTACCACCCGGAGGCAGCCTCTTTTAGACCAGTGTGCTTTTCACAGAAGAAAAACTTTCCTGAAGTATATCAGTCTGATCCCGCCAAGTAAGGTCAGTCCAGCCCCGAAATACCAGGCAATTCTCCTCTGAACAAGGAACATGACAACCCCAGACGATCGTTTCGGCCTCCTATGGGCCTCGTCAGTGAGGTGCAGCCACATTCCTCTAAGCACACTGGGCAAGGAGTCCACGTCTGGTTTCCCCCATCACCCATAGGGAGACTTCCCTAGGGTCATAATAATTTGCATACAAAGAGAGAAGCGCTCTACCAGGAACGAACAACAGCTCAGTGGCTTGTTCTATGGCGATTTACCACCCGGAGGCAGCCTCTTTTAGACCAGTGTGCTTTTCACAGAAGAAAAACTTTCCTGAAGTATATCAGTCTGATCCCGCCAAGTAAGGTCAGTCCAGCCCCGAAATACCAGGCAATTCTCCTCTGAACAAGGAACATGACAACCCCAGACGATCGTTTCGGCCTCCTATGGGCCTCGTCAGTGAGGTGCAGCCACATTCCTCTAAGCACACTGGGCAAGGAGTCCACGTCTGGTTTCCCCCATCACCCATAGGGAGACTTCCCTAGGGTCATAATAATTTGCATACAAAGAGAGAAGCGCTCTACCAGGAACGAACAACAGCTCAGTGGCTTGTTCTATGGCGATTTACCACCCGGAGGCAGCCTCTTTTAGACCAGTGTGCTTTTCACAGAAGAAAAACTTTCCTGAAGTATATCAGTCTGATCCCGCCAAGTAAGGTCAGTCCAGCCCCGAAATACCAGGCAATTCTCCTCTGAACAAGGAACATGACAACCCCAGACGATCGTTTCGGCCTCCTATGGGCCTCGTCAGTGAGGTGCAGCCACATTCCTCTAAGCACACTGGGCAAGGAGTCCACGTCTGGTTTCCCCCATCACCCATAGGGAGACTTCCCTAGGGTCATAATAATTTGCATACAAAGAGAGAAGCGCTCTACCAGGAACGAACAACAGCTCAGTGGCTTGTTCTATGGCGATTTACCACCCGGAGGCAGCCTCTTTTAGACCAGTGTGCTTTTCACAGAAGAAAAACTTTCCTGAAGTATATCAGTCTGATCCCGCCAAGTAAGGTCAGTCCAGCCCCGAAATACCAGGCAATTCTCCTCTGAACAAGGAACATGACAACCCCAGACGATCGTTTCGGCCTCCTATGGGCCTCGTCAGTGAGGTGCAGCCACATTCCTCTAAGCACACTGGGCAAGGAGTCCACGTCTGGTTTCCCCCATCACCCATAGGGAGACTTCCCTAGGGTCATAATAATTTGCATACAAAGAGAGAAGCGCTCTACCAGGAACGAACAACAGCTCAGTGGCTTGTTCTATGGCGATTTACCACCCGGAGGCAGCCTCTTTTAGACCAGTGTGCTTTTCACAGAAGAAAAACTTTCCTGAAGTATATCAGTCTGATCCCGCCAAGTAAGGTCAGTCCAGCCCCGAAATACCAGGCAATTCTCCTCTGAACAAGGAACATGACAACCCCAGACGATCGTTTTGGCCTCCTATGGGCCTCGTCAGTGAGGTGCAGCCACATTCCTCTAAGCACACTGGGCAAGGAGTCCACGTCTGGTTTCCCCCATCACCCATAGGGAGACTTCCCTAGGGTCATAATAATTTGCATACAAAGAGAGAAGCGCTCTACCAGGAACGAACAACAGCTCAGTGGCTTGTTCTATGGCGATTTACCACCCGGAGGCAGCCTCTTTTAGACCAGTGTGCTTTTCACAGAAGAAAAACTTTCCTGAAGTATATCAGTCTGATCCCGCCAAGTAAGGTCAGTCCAGCCCCGAAATACCAGGCAATTCTCCTCTGAACAAGGAACATGACAACCCCAGACGATCGTTTCGGCCTCCTATGGGCCTCGTCAGTGAGGTGCAGCCACATTCCTCTAAGCACACTGGGCAAGGAGTCCACGTCTGGTTTCCCCCATCACCCATAGGGAGACTTCCCTAGGGTCATAATAATTTGCATACAAAGAGAGAAGCGCTCTACCAGGAACGAACAACAGCTCAGTGGCTTGTTCTATGGCGATTTACCACCCGGAGGCAGCCTCTTTTAGACCAGTGTGCTTTTCACAGAAGAAAAACTTTCCTGAAGTATATCAGTCTGATCCCGCCAAGTAAGGTCAGTCCAGCCCCGAAATACCAGGCAATTCTCCTCTGAACAAGGAACATGACAACCCCAGACGATCGTTTCGGCCTCCTATGGGCCTCGTCAGTGAGGTGCAGCCACATTCCTCTAAGCACACTGGGCAAGGAGTCCACGTCTGGTTTCCCCCATCACCCATAGGGAGACTTCCCTAGGGTCATAATAATTTGCATACAAAGAGAGAAGCGCTCTACCAGGAACGAACAACAGCTCAGTGGCTTGTTCTATGGCGATTTACCACCCGGAGGCAGCCTCTTTTAGACCAGTGTGCTTTTCACAGAAGAAAAACTTTCCTGAAGTATATCAGTCTGATCCCGCCAAGTAAGGTCAGTCCAGCCCCGAAATACCAGGCAATTCTCCTCTGAACAAGGAACATGACTACCCCAGACGATCGTTTCGGCCTCCTATAAGCCTCGTCAGTGAGGTGCAGCCACATTCCTCTAAGCACACTGGGCAAGGAGTCCACGTCTGGTTTCCCCCATCACCCATAGGGAGACTTCCCTAGGGTCATAATAATTTGCATACAAAGAGAGAAGCGCTCTACCAGGAACGAACAACAGCTCAGTGGCTTGTTCTATGGCGATTTACCACCCGGAGGCAGCCTCTTTTAGACCAGTGTGCTTTTCACAGAAGAAAAACTTTCCTGAAGTATATCAGTCTGATCCCGCCAAGTAAGGTCAGTCCAGCCCCGAAATACCAGGCAATTCTCCTCTGAACAAGGAACATGACAACCCCAGACGATCGTTTCGGCCTCCTATGGGCCTCGTCAGTGAGGTGCAGCCACATTCCTCTAAGCACACTGGGCAAGGAGTCCACGTCTGGTTTCCCCCATCACCCATAGGGAGACTTCCCTAGGGTCATAATAATTTGCATACAAAGAGAGAAGCGCTCTACCAGGAACGAACAACAGCTCAGTGGCTTGTTCTATGGCGATTTACCACCCGGAGGCAGCCTCTTTTAGACCAGTGTGCTTTTCACAGAAGAAAAACTTTCGTGAAGTATATCAGTCTGATCCCGCCAAGTAAGGTCAGTCCAGCCCCGAAATACCAGGCAATTCTCCTCTGAACAAGGAACATGACAACCCCAGACGATCGTTTCGGCCTCCTATGGGCCTCTTCAGTGAGGTGCAGCCACATTCCTCTAAGCACACTGGGCAAGGAGTCCACGTCTGGTTTCCCCCATCACCCATAGGGAGACTTCCCTAGGGTCATAATAATTTGCATACAAAGAGAGAAGCGCTCTACCAGGAACGAACAACAGCTCAGTGGCTTGTTCTATGGCGATTTACCACCCGGAGGCAGCCTCTTTTAGACCAGTGTGCTTTTCACAGAAGAAAAACTTTCCTGAAGTATATCAGTCTGATCCCGCCAAGTAAGGTCAGTCCAGCCCCGAAATACCAGGCAATTCTCCTCTGAACAAGGAACATGACAACCCCAGACGATCGTTTCGGCCTCCTATGGGCCTCGTCAGTGAGGTGCAGCCACATTCCTCTAAGCACACTGGGCAAGGAGTCCACGTCTGGTTTCCCCCATCACCCATAGGGAGACTTCCCTAGGGTCATAATTTGCATACAAAGAGAGAAGCGCTCTACCAGGAACGAACAACAGCTCAGTGGCTTGTTCTATGGCGATTTACCACCCGGAGGCAGCCTCTTTTAGACCAGTGTGCTTTTCACAGAAGAAAAACTTTCCTGAAGTATATCAGTCTGATCCCGCCAAGTAAGGTCAGTCCAGCCCCGAAATACCAGGCAATTCTCCTCTGAACAAGGAACATGACAACCCCAGACGATCGTTTCGGCCTCCTATGGGCCTCGTCAGTGAGGTGCAGCCACATTCCTCTAAGCACACTGTGCAAGGAGTCCACGTCTGGTTTCCCCCATCACCCATAGGGAGACTTCCCTAGGGTCATAATAATTTGCATACAAAGAGAGAAGCGCTCTACCAGGAACGAACAACAGCTCAGTGGCTTGTTCTATGGCGATTTACCACCCGGAGGCAGCCTCTTTTAGACCAGTGTGCTTTTCACAGAAGAAAAACTTTCCTGAAGTATATCAGTCTGATCCCGCCAAGTAAGGTCAGTCCAGCCCCGAAATACCAGGCAATTCTCCTCTGAACAAGGAACATGACAACCCCAGACGATCGTTTCGGCCTCCTATGGGCCTCGTCAGTGAGGTGCAGCCACATTCCTCTAAGCACACTGGGCAAGGAGTCCACGTCTGGTTTCCCCCATCACCCATAGGGAGACTTCCCTATGGTCATAATAATTTGCATACAAAGAGAGAAGCGCTCTACCAGGAACGAACAACAGCTCAGTGGCTTGTTCTATGGCGATTTACCACCCGGAGGCAGCCTCTTTTAGACCAGTGTGCTTTTCACAGAAGAAAAACTTTCCTGAAGTATATCAGTCTGATCCCGCCAAGTAAGGTCAGTCCAGCCCCGAAATACCAGGCAATTCTCCTCTGAACAAGGAACATGACAACCCCAGACGATCGTTTCGGCCTCCTATGGGCCTCGTCAGTGAGGTGCAGCCACATTCCTCTAAGCACACTGGGCAAGGAGTCCACGTCTGGTTTCCCCCATCACCCATAGGGAGACTTCCCTAGGGTCATAATAATTTGCATACAAAGAGAGAAGCGCTCTACCAGGAACGAACAACAGCTCAGTGGCTTGTTCTATGGCGATTTACCACCCGGAGGCAGCCTCTTTTAGACCAGTGTGCTTTTTCAGGTGCAGGCTGGTCCTTTCGGGTTCGTTCGATCTTGCGGCTATTCAGACACGTGGCGCTGTTCTGCTCGTCTGGTTCGGTAGAAGCGCAGAGTGCTCAGGTTATCATTGTTTTTCATGTTCAACTAAGCATTCGAGAGGACCTGTGGGTCCGTGAGGCGGGAAGGATTGTTTCAGTCCTTATAGCCTTCAGTCATAGATGGGCAGGCAGGGGAGTTTATCCGCTTCGTCATTCTATCTGACATCTGATTTCATCAGAACTTAAGAGTTTTCCTCCCTCATGTGGTGGAGGATTGGAAGGCTTAACGCCCCTTGAGCACGCAGTTGAGCGGTTTGGCCTTCATTTTTAGGCCTCTTGATTTGTCCTTTTGGGCTTGATCCAACAGTTTGTACAGGATAGCTGTCTAGCATGCGGAAGGTTTGCAGTTGGAAACCAGTTGCAGCTCTTGACACCTTGCAGGAGTACGCGTAAGCTGTTTATAGTGTATCTAGATACAGCTCTTACTCTTTGACGTGTACTGTCTGTCTGAGTTATAAGAGACCTTTGTGTCTTCTTCCATTGTCTCCAGGTGAGTTGGATCTCCTTTTAGGGATCTGTGTTTCCGGGTGATGGTTGTTCCCTGCGGGGACTTTGTTTAGCTCTGGGTTTTTCGGAGCTGGGTAGGCTTAGTGCCTTTTTCTTCCTTGTGTCCTCTGCTTGTGCGGAGGTGATAGGGAGACTAGTCCTGCTAGTAGAATTTTTTTGACCTCGAGGTATCCCTTGGTTGTCCTGAGGCTCTGAGAAGTATCTTCATATGACTTCTAGCCTTGCTCCTTAGAGCGTTGGACTTTAGCTAGGGGTGTTTCCATCCTTTGGTCAGGGCTTTCGAGTTCTTCTCGCTATCCGGATTCTCTGGATATGCATCCGTATCCCTTGTGTCTGGCTTTTTGGCCAGCTGGGGTGTTTAGTTCTAGGGTAAGGCTTGCCTGAACTATTAGGTGCCCGGACCTGTTTTTCTCCCTGAGACTTCCGGTTGCTGAAGCTTCGCTTGGCCTTTTTCCTGACCCAGTCTTGGGTAGTTTTGGAATCTTGGGTCTCAGGGCTGGTTGGGGTGTTCCACGGTAGTGGGAACTTTGGCAATGTCCTTTGGTTATCTACCTAACCTGGTCATGGTTGGCCAGGTTTTCAGAGTATTTTTTACTCTTTGCCACCATCATCTGGTGGTTAGCTGTGTGGCTTGTGCCTCAAGGGTTGTTGGTTCATACCCAGCTACTGGCACTGGATGTCCAATTTCTGGTGCGCCTTAGGGTTGCATTCCCCTGGTCAGCTTGCCAGTGTTCCTGTGGATTCCCTGCTCTTAGGCGAATGGGTTTGCTGTGCCTCTGCTTGGCAAGCTACTTGTAGGGGGGTCCTTTTCTAGGACATCTGTGTTGGGAATTTCTCTTCTCATTAGCCGGTGATTTCGGGCCTTGAGTACAGTTGTTGCTCTTCCGGGATCATCCCTTTTCTTTAGGGGATATTCTCCTCTCTATGGAGATGAGTCCTTGCTTGGGGCTTCTCCTGGATGGGAGGTGGAAAGGTGGGATGGGTTCCCCCTGGGGTCTTGCTGGCTCCAAGTCAGACTTATTGGGCCTTTATTTTGATAGATACTTAGGTCTATGGCCTTGCTGTCTGTTTTCAGAGTCGGGTTGTACTTGTACTCTGTGGGGATGGCTGTGCTATCCTTACGCTCGTTACTGTACCTGTTTCGGGATTCTTTTGGTTCCCCTGTCTTGGATTCCTGATGCTGGGTTAGTCCAGCTGGGTGTGGGTCTGCAGGTCAGGATGGCCGAGCGGTCTAGGGTGCTGCGTTCAGTCGCAGTCTCCTGGATGTGTGAGCCTTGTTGAGTCTATCCTGTTAGCTCAGTCTGCTAGGGTATAGATTTTCCTTTCAACTTGCTCCATTGATTTCAGAAGATGGTTTACTCTTCCTTTGGGTTCTGAGGGTAATCCCCCTTCTTGGGGGGGCTTCGATTGAGGTTTTGTGTTCCCCTTTTTAGGGACCCATGTGTAGGTCCGGCGACTTAGGTTGCCTGGAGCGTGCCCTCTGTCTGGGGGTTGCTTTTGCAGTCTTTTTCTTGCTTGACTGCTTCTTCCTCCTCGCAAGTACCCTCTGTGTCGTCCTGTTATGGACTCTGTGTTCTCAAACTTGGGGTTTTTCACCTGGGTGTATTACACACTTTTTCATAGCGAATGCTTTGGTATTCTATGGTCAGACACTGGGAGGACTTTGCCTCTTCTATTGCATTCCGTGCTTGCAGGATGTTGGAGAGACGTCTTTTCTGTCTCTGTGCCCAGTCTTAACCTGGGTTTTGCTTGGTATAGGCATGGCCTCCTTCCCCTGTTCCCTTTGGGTCTCTGTGAGCTGGGCCTACTCGTGGAGGTGTTATTTTTTGTATTAGGGGACCTTTCGGTTTCCTTGGTTCTCCTTTACCTTGTCCCCTTGGGGGTTTCAGGTGGTGTCTCCTTCATTTGTGGGGGATGAGCGGTGGGGGACCGTCTGTTGGGCGACGGTGTATCCTGGAGGACTGTTGGCTCAGTCGAGTCTAATTGCGGTCTCTAATTTGGCTTCTGGACTGACTGTGAGTCAGTGTCTTTGGGGATTTTTCCTCTTAACATTTTCTCAGCTTTGGACGAATCTTTTTTTTTTTTTTTTTATTGGGTAGAGGTTCAGGCCTGGTGCCGCCTATTGTACCCTCCCGTCTTGGCATTCAGTGTCCTCTATAGCTTGGGTATTGTTTTCCCAAAATTAATGAATGCAGCTGTGGACTCTTTCCATTTCAGAAGAAAAACATAAATTATGCTAACCTGATAATTTCCTTTTCTTCTGATAGAAAGAGTCCACAGCTCCCCACCCGTAATTTTATGTGGGGCGTCCTTATTATTCTTCTGGTACCTTTCACCCTGATATTTCTTCTACTGTTCCTTGTTCCTCGTCAGAATGACTGGGGGATGAGGGGAGTGGGAGGAGTATTTAAGCCTTTGGCTGGGGTGTCTTTGCCTCCTCCTGGTGGCCAGGTTCTTATTTCCCAAAAGTAATGAATGCAGCTGTGGACTCTTTCCATCAGAAGAAAAGGAAATTATCAGGTAAGCATAAGTTATGTTTTTTAAGGATTTTTATGCAGACTAAAGTTATTTTCTAAAAGCTCTTCTTTTTCTGAAAAAGTATATAATTACTATTGATACTTCACAGTAAAAGCAATAACATTGATGTTTTAAATACAAACTAAAAGTGGCTTTTGCACAGGAATTTTAAATAGCTCAGAACTAGGGCTGGGCGATATAGGGGGGGGGGGAAATCGTGATTGCAATTTAATTGCGATTTTCTTATAAATTACTAGAACACCTTAATTTTGCACACGTGACGGTTCTCTCCCTCTGAGCATTCAGCATTCCTGGGATGGTCCCGGGGAGGAGGGGCGGGGCATAGACTGGGAAGGAAGTTTGTAGCATTAGAGTGGCCCATCGTAATTTTGTACAGACACGACATCGGCTTTTTCATTACAGGCGGTGCTGAGGGATCATGATACTTCCTGTTCTGTCACTACAGTTCCTGTGAGCCCCACGTCTTCACATCTGATGGAAAATATTAGTTTGTTCTAATGTTTAGAATGCACTCAGGTCCCTGGGAGGCAGTTTAGAAAATACTATTTCAAATTAAAACACAGTGCATAATAAAGCTGCTAAGTGATATATAAACAATTTTAGCAGTAATATAAACTGTTTTAGCCTCTCAGCTGCCTCCCAGGGACCTGAGTGCATTTTAAACATTAGAACAAGTTGATATTTTCCCTCAAATGTGAAGACGTGGGGCTCACAGGAACTGTAGTGACAGTATCATGATCCCACAGCATCGCCTGTAATGAAAAAGCCGGTGTCGGTGCTAAATTCCGATGGGCTACTCTCATGCTACAAACCTCCTTCTCAGTCTATGTCCCGCCCCTCCTCCCCGGGACCATCCCAGGAATGCTGCTCAGAGGGAGAGACCCGTCACGTGTGCGCTCAGGATCTTCTCTTCAGTCGCCTCTAAGCCTATTCACATGGGGCGAGTGATGTTACTTCTGGGGGGGGGACCTAAAAATCGCACACTCTTGCGGTTTTTAAATTGCGTTGGTTAATCGTGGTTTAGAATCGCATATGCGGTTAATCGTGCAGCCCTACTCAGAACAGAAAGAGTTGATGGAAAGAGGTTTATATTTGTTGTCCATCATGTAAGTTTTAGAATAAATTTTTGAAGAAAATATATCAAAAGCTTCAGCTGATGTTGTGGTCAAAAAGTGGTTTACTCTGTGGGTTAAGGACATAACTTTGAGCCCCATGTATCAACCAGCAGATGGACGTAGTTCCCAACTTGGGAGCCTCTCTGCCAGACACCTTAGATAAAAATTCCCCCCCCCCTCCTCTCTCCCACCTTATCCTAAGCAAAATCAAATTGTGCCATAGTGTAGCATTCCCACCCGCTCCCGCCCCCATGCTCGCGCGCAGGGTCCCCGCATGTTGATCCCGCCTCCCTCCGACGCACTTCCCCCATCGATGGCCGCCCACCCGCTTACCTGCAATGGCTCCCACCCACCAACGATCATGACCATTGATGTCCTATGCAGAGAGGACTACAGAGTGACTCTCTCTGCATCGGATGGCTACATTTTTTTATTGCAGGATGCCTAAATATCGAGGCATCACTGCAATAACATGAAAGTGGCTGGAAGCGATCAGGATCGCTTCCACCGGTTGTAAACACTAATGACGTACAGGGTTCGTCCTTGGTCGTTAATGACCGGTTTTTGTAGGACGTACCCTGTACGTCGTTGATCGTAAAGGAATTAAAGTGAAAGTGGTAGTA
Organism: Bombina bombina; assembly: GCF_027579735.1. Taxonomy (NCBI): domain Eukaryota; kingdom Metazoa; phylum Chordata; class Amphibia; order Anura; family Bombinatoridae; genus Bombina; species Bombina bombina. Next base: position 1,003,971,500 of record NC_069503.1, read on the forward strand.
AGTCTCCCCCCCCCCCCCCCCTTTTAAACCGGAAAACTGTCAGCAGGAGTTAAACAGAGAAAGTGAGATAGATAATGACACACAATTAAAGGAGAGGTCTGTACATGGTGGCCCTGTGGCTTCTCTAAACATTCAGCTGGTGTTGCCTTTCCAGCAGTGAGGTTAAAGTGACAGTCAACTCCAAATTTTTCTCTTTATTACCCATTCCCCAGTTTCGCATAACCAACATGGTTATATTAATATACTTTTTACCTCTGTGATTACCTTGTATCTAAGCCTCTTCTGACAGCCCCCTGATCACATGGCTATCTATTTATTATCTATTGACTTGCATTTTAGCCAATTAGTTCAGCATCAACCACAACCCATGGGAGCGAGCACAATGTTATCTATATGTATATGGCCCACATGAACTAACAGTCTCCTGTTGTTAAAAGCTAATAAAAATATGTGATAAGAGGCTGTCTGTAGTGGCTTAGAAACAGGCAGAAATTTAGAGGTTTAAATGTTATAAAGTATATTTATATAACAATGTTTGTTGTGCAAAGCTGGGGAATGGGTAGTAAAGGCGTTATCTATCTTTTTAAGCAGTAACAATTCTAGTGTAGACTGTCCCTTTAAGTAGTCTGAAAGTGTAGTATTATTCACTCTGTACTTCCCGTTGCAAACTAGTTTAATTAACTTGCATGTTGAAATCTGATGTATGTGTCAAAGAACTCTGAAAGCAAAGCAATTATTTTTGCATTAGAATCAATTTCCAATCTCAGATTTTCCATAATATCTATATCCTGTAAGTTATAAGTTAAAGAAAAAAAAAAGGAAAAATCCTCATTTAGGAAACGAGATAACTGCTCCAGTGTAGATTTGAAATCTTCCTTTTTTTCAGTATTATTTCTGGACACTTTAATAATTGCTTCTTCATTCCATAACACAAGCGTTTATGAAATACTTCCTCACCTTGGAAGTGATTTAGGAAGACTTTGGTGGTCCAGACATTAGTGCAGATGTTTCAGAGCAAATTCAAGGTAACACATTGCTAAGCTATCATCCAGTGTTTGTTTAGCCTATAGTACCCCTACAGAATAAACACTTCTAACCCAAGGGCACAAAATCATTTTCTGCAGCAAGTAAAGTTGTTTTCTCTTGTACTTCATAAAATCACATCCTTTTATGTACACGTAGAACTAACAGCATATCAATACATATTCATAAGTTACTATTGCGTGTTATGTTTTCTAGTGTAAGCCATAGCTGAGCATATGGAAAACTGATTGTGAAATTTATTTAGTCATTTTTAATCGTGGTCATAATCTAGGTTTTTGTCTGGGATTTGCGACTGGATTTAAAGGTGAGATGAAACCCACATTTCTCCAACATAGGTGTGTCCGGTCCACGGCGTCATCCTTACTTGTGGGATATTCTCCTCCCCAACAGGAAATGGCAAAGAGCCCAGCAAAGCTGGTCACATGATCCCTCCTAGGCTCCGCCTACCCCAGTCATTCTCTTTGCCGTTGTACAGGCAACATCTCCACGGAGATGGCTTAGAGTTTTTTAGTGTTTAACTGTAGTTTTTATTATTCAATCAAGAGTTTGTTATTTTGAAATAGTGCTGGTATGTACTATTTACTCAGAAACAGAAAAGAGATGAAGATTTCTGTTTGTATGAGGAAAATGATTTTAGCAACCGTAACTAAAATCCATGGCTGTTCCACACAGGACTGTTGAGAGCAATTAACTTCAGTTGGGGGAACAGTATGCAGTCTCTTGCTGCTTGAGGTATGACACATTCTAACAAGACGATGTAATGCTGGAAGCTGTCATTTTCCCTATGGGATCCGGTAAGCCATGTTTATTACGATCGTAAATAAGGGCTTCACAAGGGCTTATTAAGACTGTAGACTTTTTTTGGGCTAAATCGATTCATTATTAACACATATTTAGCCTTGAGGAATCATTTTATCTGGGTATTTTGATATAATAATATCGGCAGGCACTGTATTAGACACCTTATACCTTAGGGGCTTTCCCAAAGCATAAGCAGAGCCTCATTTTCGCGCCGGTGTGGCGCACTTGTTTTTGAGAGGCATGGCATGCAGTCGCATGTGAGAGGAGCTCTGACACTTAGAAAAGACTTTCTGAAGGCGTCATTTGGTATCGTATTCCCCTTTGGGCTTGGTTGGGTCTCAGCAAAGCAGATACCAGGGACTGTAAAGGGGTTAAAGTTTAAAACGGCTCCGGTTCTTTTATTTTAAGGGTTAAAGCTTCCAAAATTGGTGTGCAATACTTTTAAGGCTTTAAGACACTGTGGTGAAAATTTGGTGAATTTTGCACAATTCCTTCATGTTTTTTCGCAAATTGCAGTATTAAAGTGTGTTCAGTTTAAGATTTAAAGTGACAGTAACGGTTTTATTTTAAAACGTTTTTTTGTACTTGTTATCAAGTTTATGCCTGTTTAACATGTCTGAACTACCAGATAGACTGTGTTCTGAATGTGGGGAAGCCAGAATTCCTATTCATTTAAATAAATGTGATTTATGTGATAATGACAATGATGCCCAAGATGATTCCTCAAGTGAGGGGAGTAAGCATGGTACTGCATCATTCCCTCCTTCGTCTACACGAGTCTTGCCCACTCAGGAGGCCCCTAGTACATCTAGCGCGCCAATACTCCTTACTATGCAACAATTAACGGCTGTAATGGATAATTCTGTCAAAAACATTTTAGCCCAAATGAACACTTGTCAGCGTAAGCGCGGCTGCTCTGTTTTAGATACTGAAGAGCATGGCAACGCTGATACTAATATCTCTGAAGGGCCCATAACCCAGTCTGATGGGGCCAGGGAAGTTTTGTCTGAGGGAGAAATTACTGATTCAGGGAACATTTCTCAACAGGCTGAACCTGATGTGATTGCATTTAAATTTAAGTTGGAACATCTCCGCATTCTGCTTAAGGAGGTATTATCCACTCTGGATGATTGTGACAAGTTGGTCATCCCAGAGAAACTATGTAAAATGGACAAGTTCCTAGAGGTGCCGGGGCTCCCAGAAGCTTTTCCTATACCCAAGCGGGTGGCGGACATTGTTAATAAAGAATGGGAACGGCCCGGTATTCCTTTCGTCCCTCCCCCCATATTTAAAAACTTGTTTCCTTTGGTCGACCCTAGAAAGGACTTATGGCAGACAGTCCCCAAGGTCGAGGGGGCGGTTTCCACTTTAAACAAACGCACCACTATACCCATAGAGGATAGTTGTGCTTTTAAAGATCCTATGGATAAAAAATTAGAAGGTTTGCTTAAAAAGATGTTTGTTCAGCAGGGTTACCTTCTACAACCAATTGCATGCATTGTCCCTGTCGCTACAGCCGCATGTTTCTGGTTCGATGAGCTGATAAAGGCGGTCGATAGTGATTCTCCTCCTTATGAGGAGATTATGGACAGAATCAATGCTCTCAAATTGGCTAATTCTTTCACCCTAGACGCCACTTTGCAATTGGCTAGGTTAGCGGCTAAGAATTCTGGGTTTGCTATTGTGGCGCGCAGAGCGCTTTGGTTGAAATCTTGGTCGGCTGATGCGTCTTCCAAGAACAAGCTACTTAACATTCCTTTCAAGGGGAAAACGCTGTTTGGCCCTGACTTGAAAGAGATTATCTCTGATATCACTGGGGGTAAGGGCCACGCCCTTCCTCAGGATCGGCCTTTCAAGGCAAAAAATAAACCTAATTTTCGTCCCTTTCGTAGAAACGGACCAGCCCGAGGTGCTACGTCCTCTAAGCAAGAGGGTAATACTTCTCAAGCCAAGCCAGCTTGGAGACCAATGCAAGGCTGGAACAAGGGAAAGCAGGCCAAGAAACCTGCCACTGCTACCAAGACTGCATGAAATGTTGGCCCCCGATCCGGGACCGGATCTGGTGGGGGGCAGACTCTCTCTCTTCGCTCAGGCTTGGGCAAGAGATGTTCTGGATCCTTGGGCGCTAGAAATAGTCTCCCAAGGTTATCTTCTGGAATTCAAGGGACTTCCCCCAAGGGGGAGGTTCCACAGGTCTCAGTTGTCTTTAGACCACATAAAAAGACAGGCATTCTTACATTGTGTAGAAGACCTGTTAAAAATGGGAGTGATTCATCCTGTTCCATTAAGAGAACAAGGGATGGGGTTCTACTCCAATCTGTTCATAGTTCCCAAAAAAGAGGGAACGTTCAGACCAATCTTAGATCTCAAGATCTTAAACAAGTTTCTCAAGGTTCCATCGTTCAAGATGGAAACCATTCGAACTATTCTTCCTTCCATCCAGGAAGGTCAATTCATGACCACGGTGGATTTAAAGGATGCGTATCTACATATTCCTATCCACAAGGAACATCATCGGTTCCTAAGGTTCGCATTCCTGGACAAGCATTACCAGTTCGTGGCGCTTCCTTTCGGATTAGCCACTGCTCCAAGGATTTTCACAAAGGTACTAGGGTCCCTTCTAGCTGTGCTAAGACCAAGGGGCATTGCTGTAGTACCTTACTTGGACGACATTCTGATTCAAGCGTCGTCCCTTCCTCAAGCAAAGGCTCACACGGACATCGTCCTGGCCTTTCTCAGATCTCACGGATGGAAAGTGAACGTGGAAAAGAGTTCTCTATCTCCGTCAACAAGGGTTCCCTTCTTGGGAACAATAATAGACTCCTTAGAAATGAGGATATTTCTGACAGAGGCCAGAAAAACAAAGCTTCTAGACTCTTGTCGGATACTTCATTCCGTTCCTCTTCCTTCCATAGCTCAGTGCATGGAAGTGATCGGGTTGATGGTAGCGGCAATGGACATAGTTCCTTTTGCGCGCATTCATCTAAGACCATTACAACTGTGCATGCTCAGTCAGTGGAATGGGGATTATACAGACTTGTCTCCGAAGATACAAGTAAATCAGAGGACCAGAGACTCACTCCGTTGGTGGCTGTCCCTGGACAACCTGTCACAAGGGATGACATTCCGCAGACCAGAGTGGGTCATTGTCACGACCGACGCCAGTCTGATGGGCTGGGGCGCGGTCTGGGGAGCCCTGAAAGCTCAGGGTCTTTGGTCTCGGGAAGAATCTCTTCTACCGATAAATATTCTGGAACTGAGAGCGATATTCAATACTCTCAAGGCTTGGCCTCAGCTAGCGAGGGCCAAGTTCATACGGTTTCAATCAGACAACATGACAACTGTTGCGTACATCAACCATCAGGGGGGAACAAGGAGTTCTCTAGCGATGGAAGAAGTGACCAAAATCATTCTATGGGCGGAGTTTCACTCCTGCCACCTGTCCGCTATCCACATCCCAGGAGTGGAAAATTGGGAAGCGGATTTTCTGAGTCGTCAGACATTGCATCCGGGGGAGTGGGAACTCCATCCGGAAATCTTTGCCCAAGTCACTCAGCTGTGGGGCATTCCAGACATGGATCTGATGGCCTCTCGTCAGAACTTCAAAGTTCCTTGCTACGGGTCCAGATCCAGGGATCCCAAGGCGGCTCTAGTGGATGCACTAGTAGCACCTTGGACCTTCAAACTAGCTTATGTGTTCCCGCCGTTTCCTCTCATCCCCAGGCTGGTAGCCAGGATCAATCAGGAGAGGGCGTCGGTGATCTTGATAGCTCCTGCGTGGCCACGCAGGACTTGGTATGCAGATCTGGTGAATATGTCATCGGCTCCACCTTGGAAGCTACCTTTGAGACGAGACCTTCTTGTTCAGGGTCCGTTCGAACATCCGAACCTGGTTTCACTCCAGCTGACTGCTTGGAGATTGAACGCTTGATCTTATCGAAGCGAGGGTTCTCAGATTCTGTTATCGATACTCTTGTTCAGGCCAGAAAGCCTGTAACTAGAAAAATTTACCACAAAATTTGGAAAAAATATATCTGTTGGTGTGAATCTAAAGGATTCCCTTGGGACAAGGTTAAGATTCCTAAGATTCTATCCTTCCTTCAAGAAGGATTGGAAAAAGGATTATCTGCAAGTTCCCTGAAGGGACAGATTTCTGCCTTGTCTGTGTTACTTCACAGAAAGCTGGCAGCTGTGCCAGATGTTCAAGCCTTTGTTCAGGCTCTGGTTAGAATTAAGCCTGTTTACAAACCTTTGACTCCTCCTTGGAGTCTCAATTTAGTTCTTTCAGTTCTTCAGGGGGTTCCGTTTGAACCCTTACATTCCGTTGATATTAAGTTATTATCTTGGAAAGTTTTGTTTTTAGTTGCAATCTCTTCTGCTTGAAGAGTTTCAGAATTATCTGCTCTGCAGTGTTCTCCTCCTTATCTGGTGTTCCATGCAGATAAGGTGGTTTTACGTACTAAACCTGGTTTTCTTCCAAAAGTTGTTTCTAACAAAAACATTAACCAGGAGATTATCGTACCTTCTCTGTGTCCGAAACCAGTTTCAAAGAAGGAACGTTTGTTGCACAATTTGGATGTTGTTCGCGCTCTAAAATTCTATTTAGATGCTACAAAGGATTTTAGACAAACATCTTCCTTGTTTGTTGTTTATTCTGGTAAAAGGAGAGGTCAAAAAGCAACTTCTACCTCTCTCTCTTTTTGGATTAAAAGCATCATCAGATTGGCTTACGAGACTGCCGGACGGCAGCCTCCCGAAAGAATCACAGCTCATTCCACTAGGGCTGTGGCTTCCACATGGGCCTTCAAGAACGAGGCTTCTGTTGATCAGATATGTAGGGCAGCGACTTGGTCTTCACTGCACACTTTTACCAAATTTTACAAGTTTGATACTTTTGCTTCTTCTGAGGCTATTTTTGGGAGAAAGGTTTTGCAAGCCGTGGTGCCTTCCATTTAGGTGACCTGATTTGCTCCCTCCCTTCATCCGTGTCCTAAAGCTTTGGTATTGGTTCCCACAAGTAAGGATGACGCCGTGGACCGGACACACCTATGTTGGAGAAAACAGAATTTATGTTTACCTGATAAATTACTTTCTCCAACGGTGTGTCCGGTCCACGGCCCGCCCTGGTTTTTTTAATCAGGTCTGATAATTTATTTTCTTTAACTACAGTCACCACGGTATCATATGGTTTCTCCTATGCAAATATTCCTCCTTAACGTCGGTCGAATGACTGGGGTAGGCGGAGCCTAGGAGGGATCATGTGACCAGCTTTGCTGGGCTCTTTGCCATTTCCTGTTGGGGAGGAGAATATCCCACAAGTAAGGATGACGCCGTGGACCGGACACACCGTTGGAGAAAGTAATTTATCAGGTAAACATAAATTCTGTTTTTTTCTTTAATAATGATTTACACAAATTATGCAATTTTATACAACTTTACAATTTTCTTTTATTATCTAATTTGCTTCATTTTCTTTGTATATTTTGATTAAAAAAGCATACCTAGGTAGGGTCAGGAGCAGCATGGCATTACTGGGAGCTAGCTGCTGATTGGAGGATGCTCTTATATTCCCTTTGTCATTGACTTATGTGTTCAGGTAGTTTCTTGTAGTGCATTGCTGCACCAACAACAAACAATACCAAGAGAATTAAGTAAATTTGATGGTAGAAATAAATTAGAAAGTTGTTCAAATTTGTATGATCTGAACCACAAAAGAAAAATATTGGTTTTCATGTCCCTTTTAGTATCTTTTGAAATGCAGAATCTTTGAATGCTGAAGAAATCAAAAAATACCTTTGTGAAAGTATTAACCATGTATCAACAAACATTACATCCAACTACAATGATTGTTCTCTTGGTATCCCTTGTAGAAAAACAATACGCACATATTCTACACTAGGGAGTTACCCGCATGTGCAGGAGTATGATTTGGTAGGGAGTTCACCTCTCGCAGGACAGGACCCCCAGAGGCGGATGGCTCAGCAGTTCCTTGATTCCCCGAGCCCGAGGAACCAGGCGCTCTGAAAGGGCATACGGAACAAAACTGGTCGACAGGTGTCAAGGAGGCCACTCCAGATTCATCACTGGACACAGAATCTGAAACTGAAATCAAAATAGTCTCAGTATCAGAATCCTCTGTAACTGAATCTGAAATAAACAGTCTCAGTATCAGAATCCTCCTTAACTGGATAGAGGATATTTAAATATGGACTAAAGTAGTGAAAACTAAAACGGCACCTGACACCCCCAATGGCTGGGGCACTCACCACCTCCTATGACCAGACCCCTGCGGACTAGAAAATTTCCTTCGCCACGCGGTCCTGAATGCGGAAATGGAACAACCTGTCACGCCTGAACACAAGGTGAACCATAAAGTCCAAACAAGCGCGTCCAGCCAAACGGCCGCGTCACTTCCAAAGGCCTCAATGTTCCAACTACGAGCCCAGTAAACATTGCACATAAGCAGGTTGAATCACATAACAAACATGATTATAACCCCCCCCCCCCCTGTTCAATAACCCCCCTCAGGAGATATTAACCCTTGATTCCAAGATACTAAAAGAGACTCACTGAGACCCTTATGTATAGTTAGACCCGCAAGGTGGTAGCCTCTCTGTAAACATTTACATTACAGTACATTGCAAATAAAGTAACATGAAATGATCTTACCGGAATCTACACCGTGGAACAGGAACAGGGCCCTTCAAGTGTGACGGATAGTAGCATCGCCTCCGCCATGGACTTGAGATAAGAAAGCAGGCAGAGAAGCCGATTGCTTGAGGAGCTGTTAATATGAGTCGGGATGGTTTCACAGAAAGAAACTCCCTGAATCTCTGGACTCTAACTCCCTTCCAAGCCCTCACTGAGAGACTGACAGGACTACTTAAAACTCCTTCTGACACTTCTCTGCCATACTCCTGGGACGAAAGGCAAAGAATGACTGGGGGATGAGGGGAGTGGGAGGAGTATTTAAGCCTTTGGCTGGGTTGTTTTTGCCTCCTCCTGGTGGCCAGGTTCTTTTTTCCAAAAGTAATGAATGCAGCTGTGGACTCTTTCCATCAGAAGAAAAGGAAATTATCAGGTAAGCATAATTTGTTATTATCTAATTTGCTTCATTCTTTAGATATCCTTTGTTGAAGAAATGTCAATGCTCATGGCTGAGCCAATCACACGAGACATCTATTTGCAGCTACCAATCAGCAGCTACTGAGCCTATCTAGATATGCTTTTGAGCAGAGGATACTAAGAGAAGGAAGCAAATTAGATAATAGAAGTTAGTTTGAAAGCTGTTTAAAATTGCATGCTCTATCTAAACCACAAATGAACATTTTTGGGTTTCATGTCCCTTTAAGTATAAAAAAGTGGCATTCCATACTACCTGCAGAGAATGGAAAGAATCCCAGCTTGCATTAGTATGTTCTTTGAAAAATAGACAAAATGAATAATGTACTACATTTTATTGGGAATTAATTTTGATCTGAAAAAAAATATGAATGGCAAGGAAATGAACAAATGTAAGCTGAGGTTTAAGTTGTTATGAGTGCGACCATGTAAGGGTGTAAGATAAAGAAAGATATCACTAGCTTTAATACGTGTTATTGCACAAAATAAATAGTACATTGGTAGCAGAACCTTATGGGGCTGACAGAGGTGTTTCAGGCTCAGGGAACTAATTTGAAGTCTGATGTGTGTTATGGGAGTGACAGGTGTTGCAGGCTCAGGGATCTAATCTGAGGTCTCATATGGGCTATTTGACTAACAGAGGTGTTGCTGGCTCAGGGATCTTATCTGAGGTCTGATGTTGATTATGGGGGGCTGTTAGAGGTGTTTCAGGCTCAGGGATCTAATTTGATGTCTGATGTGGGTTATGTGTCTGACAGAGGTGTTGCGGGCTCAGGGATCTAATTTGTGGGTTATGTGGCTGACAGAGGTGTTGCAGGCTCAGGGATCTAATCTGAGGTCTGATGTGGGTTATGGGGATAACAGAAGTGTTGCGGGCTCAGGGATCTAATCTAAGGTGTGATGTTATTTATGGGGCTGACCGAAGTGTTGCAGACTCGGATCTAATCTGAGGTCTAATGTGTGTTATGGGGCTGACAGAGGATTTTCAGGTTTAGTAATCTAATTTGAGGTCTAAAGTGGGTTATGGGGCTGTCAGATGGGTTTCCGGCCCAAGGATCTAATGTGAGGCCTAATGTGAGTTATAGGCCTTGATAGAGAGATTACAGTATCTAATCTGAGGTCTCATGTGGGTTTTGGCACTACCAGAGGGATTGCAGGGTCTCAATCTGATGTAATGTCTCGTGAGTTATGGGAATTTGACAGAGGGGTTGCAGGGTCTAGGTCTGATTGTAATATCTGATTTATGTATATTGAGAAAACACAAACAGATCCATTAGGAAGCACTCAAAGCTTAACCAGTCCCAACCCAAATAAAATATAACTAATAAATAAAGTAATCACAAATATATCAGTCATCCAATCTTGAAATAAATATTATATGTTCATAGTCCACCAGGAATGGCTATGCACAGTTCATATACAGCTCTTGGAAACTTGGTCTGATCAGCCTCGCAGGACGTCATCTGCAGCATTAAAAAACAAATCAAGGCGCCATCAAGTGTAGTAGATCAATGCAAGATAGTCTCAACTATAAATAAAAAGCAGCACTCACAAGCTTGAATTGATTTTATTGATTGTATTAAAGCTTTTAATGATTAGAAACCTGCCTGCTATACATGCATCTCTTTGTAAGTTACCTGCCACAATTCTGATACTACAACTTGAGTTGTGGTGGTTAATGCGCACAGAGGGACACCCATGGATCCTTTCTAGCAGAAGATAGAGGATCGGAACTTGGTGCAGTGGAGAGCAGACTAACTGGGGGTATCAGTTGAGCTAGGCAACTGTGAATCTGTAGCCTGTATTAAAAGCACTTGGAGATAGTGTTTGCTTATGAGTGTTCATTTTTTTTTTCTTGCATTGATCTACTACCCTATGCGGCGGTGCATTGGTTTGCTTTTTTCCTTCCTAATATAAGGAGAGTCCACGGCATCATTCCTTACTTTTGGGAAATACAGAACCTAGCCACCAGGAGGAGGCAAAGACACCCCAGCTAAAGGCTTAAATACCTCTTCCACTTCCCCCCCATCCCCCAGTCATTCTTTGCCTTTCGTCACAGGAGGATGGCAGAGAACCTTAGGTAGGGTCTCTTCGACTTCCTTATGTTTTTGGTTAAGGAGTGTTATCCGCTTAGCTTATGAGACAGCGGGATATAGTTCTCCTCAGAGAATTACAGCTCATTCTACTAGAGCAGTGGCTTCCTCTTGGGGCTTTAAGAATGAGGCCTCTATGGATCAGATTTGTAAGGTGGCTTCCTGGTGCTCCTTACGTTTTCTAAATTTTACAAGTTTGATGTTTTTGCTTCAGCTGAAGCAGCCTTCGGAAGAAAAGTTTTGCAGGCTGTGGTGCCCTCAGATTAGGGTCCGCCTCTCTTTTTGTCCCACCCATTATCATTCGGTGTTCTCTAGAGCTTGGGTATAAGTTTCCCAACAGTCAGGAATGATGCAGTGGACACTCTCCTTATATTAAGAAGGAAAACATAAATTATGCTTACCAGATAATTTCCTTTCCTTCTTTATAAAGAGAGTCCATGGCATAATTTGTTTTTTTGCTGCAGATGATATAAATATTTGTATTTAAAACTGAAATGCTTGCACTGACATTTCAATTTTGACCTTTCTGTCCCTTTAATGTTGAAGTTGTGATTTGTACAGTAAGATGTTTAAATGGACTTTTTTTCTATATTTAGTGTTTTTGGAGATGTAACTTGTATCGTTCATATTTTATATTGATTTTTAGGTTATTTTCCATTGGTACGCTTATGTAGTTTTACATAGCATACATTTCAGAGTCTTATAATATATAAATGTAAATTTTCAGAGGGACATGGACTTATATAAGTAGGATTATTTTACATAGGGTTACTCTTGCAGTAGCTCTTTCAGGATGGAACCCTACATGAACCAAGGGCTACCTGTACTTACTGTACGATAATGTTTGCAGATCTTGCTTGCAAATCCAATAGTTTTCCTAAAAGGCACATACTCTGCAAGTAATGCAACACATTTAGGTATAAGGGGCCATCACACTGGTGTATCCGCATTCCCTTTTTAACAGTCAGCTTGCATACGAGAAGACCCCAAGCTGTTTGTATCAGCAGCCCTTTAACAAGACATACACAGTGCTTCCTTTCACAGTTAAAGAAATATTACATCAGGCATGTTTAATTACATCAGATTATTATGCTCATAACATTGCTTGTGTTAAGCGCCTAGTAGTAAAAAAAGCACACAAAATCCTACAGAGACACTACAGCTTAAAGGGATACAAACCCCCAAAATGTTCTTTTGTGATTCAGACAGCGCACACCATTTTTATAAAAAAGTTTCCAGTTTACCTCTATTCTCACATTTGCTTTGTTCCTATCATATTCTGTGTTAGACATACCTAGGTAGGAAGCTCTACATGACCGGAAATAGTGCTGCCATATAGTGCTCCAGAAATGGGCCGGCTCCTAAGCATACGCCCTAGCTTTTCAACAAAAGATACAAGTCGAGAGAATAAAAATTGGCAATAGAAGTAAATTAGAAAGTAGCTTATAATCACATGCACTATCTGAATCATGATAGCACAAATGTGGGTTTCATATCCTTTTAAAAGGCAATGTATGATGTCCCTCACCTGCAATTCCCTGTATCCCACAGAAGAAATGGCCTAAAGAGCCGCAGGAGTTCACAAGCTAAATGCGGAAACAGAAACGGCAGCTGTGGGAATCGTGCTTGCTAATACATTTTCTTCTGTCTTATTACCCACTCATTACAATAGGCATCCATTGGGGAAAACTGAAGTAATAGGAAAATAAAAATCACAACACTTCTTAAATCACGGTTAATGTTTTGGACAGAAATTGTTCGCTGCTGCTTGAACAAATCTGTACAGTTTTCATACAGTGATAAACAAGCAGAAGATTTCTCCAACATAGGTGTGTCCGGTCCACGGCGTCATCCTTACTTGTGGGATATTCTCTTCCCCAACAGGAAATGGCAAAGAGCCCAGCAAAGCTGGTCACATGATCCCTCCTAGGCTCCGCCTACCCCAGTCATTCTCTTTGCCGTTGTACAGGCAACATCTCCACGGAGATGGCTTAGAGTTTTTTAGTGTTTAACTGTAGTTTTTCATTATTCAATCAAGAGTTTGTTATTTTCAAATAGTGCTGGTACGTACTATTTACTCAGAAACAGAAAAGAGATGAAGAATTCTGTTTGTATGAGGAAAATGATTTTAGCAACCGTAACTAAAATCCATGGCTGTTCCACACAGGACTGTTGAGAGCAATTAACTTCAGTTGGGGGAACAGTTTGCAGTCCTTTGCTGCTTGAGGTATGACACATTCTAACAAGACGATGTAATGCTGGAAGCTGTCATTTTCCCTATGGGATCCGGTAAGCCATGTTTATTACGATTGTAAATAAGGGCTTCACAAGGGCTTATTTAAACTGTAGACCTTTTTTGGGCTAAATCGATTGATATTAACACTTATTTAGCCTTGAGGAATCATTTATTCTGGGTATTTTGATATAATAATATCGGCAGGCACTGTTTTAGACACCTTATTCTTTAGGGGCTTTCCCAAAGCATAGGCAGAGTCTCATTTTCGCGCCGGTGTTGCGCACTTGTTTTTGAGAGGCATGGCATGCAGTCGCATGTGAGAGGAGCTCTGATACTTAGAAAAGACTTTCTGAAGGCGTCATTTGGTATCGTATTCCCCTTTGGGTTTGGTTGGGTCTCAGCAAAGCAGATACCAGGGACTGTAAAGGGGTTAAAGCTTAAAACGGCTCCGGTTCCGTTATTTTAAGGGTTAAAGCTTCCAAAATTGGTGTGCAATATTTTCAAGGCTTTAAGACACTGTGGTGAAAGTTTGGTGAATTTTGAACAATTCCTTCATGTTTTTTCGCAATTGCAGTAATAAAGTGTGTTCAGTTTAAAATTTAAAGTGACAGTAACGGTTTTATTTCAAAACGCTTTTTGTACTTTCTTATCAAGTTTATGCCTGTTTAACATGTCTGAACTACCAGATAGACTGTGTTCTGAATGTGGGGAAGCCAGAATTCCTATTCATTTAAATAAATGTGATTTATGTGATAATGACAATGATGCCCAAGATGATTCCTCAAGTGAGGGGAGTAAGCATGGTACTGCATCATTCCCTCCTTCGTCTACACGAGTCTTGCCCACTCAGGAGGCCCCTAGTACATCTAGCGCGCCAATACTCCTTACTATGCAACAATTAACGGCTGTAATGGATAATTCTGTCAAAAACATTTTAGCCAAAATGAACCCTTGTCAGCGTAAGCGTGGATGCTCTGTTTTAGTTACTGAAGAGCATGACGACGCTGATATTAATATCTCTGAAGGGCCCCTAACCCAATCTGAGGGGGCCAGGGAGGTTTTGTCTGAGGGAGAAATTACTGATTTAGGGAACATTTCTCAGCAGGCTGAATCTGATGTGATTACTTTTAAATTTAAATTGGAACATCTCCGCATTTTGCTTAAGGAGGTATTATCCACTCTGGATGATTGTGAAAATTTGGTCATCCCAGAGAAACTATGTAAAATGGACAAGTTCCTAGAGGTGCCGGGGCTCCCAGAAGCTTTTCCTATACCCAAGCGGGTGGCGGACATTGTTAATAAAGAATGGGAAAGGCCCGGTATTCCTTTCGTCCCTCCCCCCATATTTAAAAAATTGTTTCCTATGGTCGACCCCAGAAAGGACTTATGGCAGTCAGTCCCCAAGGTCGAGGGAGCGGTTTCTACTTTAAACAAACGCACCACTATTCCCATAGAGGATAGTTGTGCTTTCAAAGATCCTATGGATAAAAAATTAGAAGGTTTGCTTAAAAAGATGTTTGTTCAGCAGGGTTACCTTCTACAACCCATTTCATGCATTGTCCCTGTCACTACAGCCGCATATTTCTGGTTTGATGAACTGATTAAGGTGCTCGATAGTGACTCTCCTCCTTATGAGGAGATTATGGACAGAGTCAATGCTCTCAAATTGGCTAATTCTTTCACTCTAGACGCCTCTTTGCAATTGGCTAAGTTAGCGGCTAAGAATTCTGGGTTTGCTATTGTGGCGCGCAGAGCGCTTTGGTTGAAATCTTGGTCGGCTGATGCGTCTTCCAAGAACAAGCTACTAAACATTCCTTTCAAGGGGAAAACGCTGTTTGGTCCTGACTTGAAAGAGATTATCTCTGATATCACTGGGGGTAAGGGCCATGCCCTTCCTCAGGATCGGCCTTTCAAGGCAAAAAATAGACCTAATTTTCGTCCCTTTCGTAAAAACGGACCAGCCCAAGGTGCTACGTCCTCTAAGCAAGAGGGTAATACTTCTCAGGCCAAGCCAGCTTGGAGACCAATGCAAGGCTGGAACAAGGGAAAGCAGGCCAAGAAACCTGCCACTGCTACCAAGACAGCATGAAATATTGGCCCCCGATCCGGGACCGGATCTGGTGGGGGGCAGACTCTCTCTCTTCGCTCAGGCTTGGGCAAGAGATGTTCTGGATCCTTGGGCGCTAGAAATAGTCTCCCAGGGTTATCTTCTGGAATTCAAGGGACTTCCCCCAAGGGGGAGGTTCCACAGGTCTCAGTTGTCTTCAGACCACATAAAAAGACAGGCGTTCTTACATTGTGTAGAAGACCTGTTAAAAATGGGAGTGATTCATCCTGTTCCATTGAGAGAACAAGGGATGGGGTTCTACTCCAATCTGTTCATAGTTCCCAAAAAAGAGGGAACGTTCAGACCAATCCTAGATCTCAAGATCTTAAACAAATTTCTCAAGGTCCCATCGTTCAAGATGGAAACCATTCGAACTATCCTTCCTTCCATCCAGGAAGGTCAATTCATGTCCACGGTGGATTTAAAGGATGCGTATCTACATATTCCTATCCACAAGGAACATCATCGGTTCCTAAGGTTTGCATTCCTAGACAAACATTACCAGTTCGTGGCGCTTCCTTTCGGATTAGCCACTGCTCCAAGGATTTTCACAAAGGTACTAGGGTCCCTTCTAGCGGTGCTAAGACCAAGGGGCATTGCAGTAGTACCTTACCTGGACGACATTCTGATTCAAGCGTCGTCCCTCCCTCGAGCAAAGGCTCACACGGACATCGTCCTGGCCTTTCTCAGATCTCACGGCTGGAAAGTGAACGTGGAAAAGAGTTCTCTATCCCCGTCAACAAGGGTTCCCTTCTTGGGAACAATTATAGACTCCTCAGAAATGAGGATTTTTCTAACAGAGGCCAGAAAGACAAAACTTCTGGACTCTTGTCGAATTCTTCATTCCGTTCCTCTTCCTTCCGTAGCTCAGTGCATGGAAGTGATCGGGTTGATGGTAGCGGCAATGGACATAGTTCCTTTTGCGCGCATTCATCTAAGACCATTACAACTGTGCATGCTCAGTCAGTGGAATGGGGACTATACAGACTTATCTCCAAAGATACAAGTAAATCAGAGGACCAGAGACTCACTCCGTTGGTGGCTGTCCCTGGACAACCTGTCACGAGGGATGACATTCCGCAGACCAGAGTGGGTCATTGTCACGACCGACGCCAGTCTGATGGGCTGGGGCGCGGTCTGGGGATCCCTGAAAGCTCAGGGTCTTTGGTCTCGGGAAGAATCTCTTCTACCGATAAATATTCTGGAACTGAGAGCGATATTCAATGCTCTCAAGGCTTGGCCTCAGCTAGCGAGGACCAAGTTTATACGGTTTCAATCAGACAACATGACGACTGTTGCGTACATCAACCATCAGGGGGGAACAAGGAGTTCCCTAGCGATGGAAGAAGTGACCAAGATCATTCTATGGGCGGAGTCTCACTCCTGCCACCTGTCTGCTATCCACATCCCGGGAGTGGAAAATTGGGAAGCGGATTTTCTGAGTCGTCAGACATTGCATCCGGGGGAGTGGGAACTCCATCCGGAAATCTTTGCCCAAGTCACTCAACTATGGGGCATTCCAGACATGGATCTGATGGCCTCTCGTCAGAACTTCAAAGTTCCTCGCTACGGGTCCAGATCCAGGGATCCCAAGGCGGCTCTAGTGGATGCACTAGTAGCACCTTGGACCTTCAAACTAGCTTATGTGTTCCCGCCGTTCCCTCTCATCCCCAGGCTGGTAGCCAGGATCAATCAGGAGAGGGCGTCGGTGATCTTGATAGCTCCTGCGTGGCCACGCAGGACTTGGTATGCAGATCTGGTGAATATGTCATCGGCTCCACCTTGGAAGCTACCTTTGAGACGAGACCTTCTTGTTCAGGGTCCGTTCGAACATCCGAATCTGGTTTCACTCCAGCTGACTGCTTGGAGATTGAACGCTTGATTTTATCGAAGCGAGGTTTCTCAGATTCTGTTATCGATACTCTTGTTCAGGCCAGAAAGCCTGTAACTAGAAAGATTTACCACAAAATTTGGAAAAAATATATCTGTTGGTGTGAATCTAAAGGATTCCCTTGGGACAAGGTTAAGATTCCTAGGATTCTATCCTTCCTTCAAGAAGGATTGGAAAAAGGATTATCGGCAAGTTCCCTGAAGGGACAGATTTCTGCCTTGTCGGTGTTACTTCACAAAAAACTGGCAGCTGTGCCAGATGTTCAAGCCTTTGTTCAGGCTTTGGTTAGAATCAAGCCTGTTTACAAACCTTTGACTCCTCCTTGGAGTCTCAATTTAGTTCTTTCAGTTCTTCAGGGGGTTCCGTTTGAACCCTTACATTCCGTTGATATTAAGTTATTATCTTGGAAAGTTTTGTTTTTAGTTGCAATTTCTTCTGCTAGAAGAGTTTCAGAATTATCTGCTCTGCAGTGTTCTCCTCCTTATCTGGTGTTCCATGCAGATAAGGTGGTTTTACGTACTAAACCTGGTTTTCTTCCAAAAGTTGTTTCTAACAAAAACATTAACCAGGAGATTATCGTACCTTCTCTGTGTCCGAAACCAGTTTCAAAGAAGGAACGCTTGTTACACAATTTGGATGTTGTTCGCGCTCTAAAATTCTATTTAGATGCTACAAAGGATTTTAGACAAACATCTTCCTTGTTTGTTGTTTATTCAGGTAAAAGGAGAGGTCAAAAAGCAAATTCTACCTCTCTCTCTTTTTGGATTAAAAGCATCATCAGATTGGCTTACGAGACTGCCGGACGGCAGCCTCCCGAAAGAATCACAGCTCATTCCACTAGGGCTGTGGCTTCCACATGGGCCTTCAAGAACGAGGCTTCTGTTGATCAGATATGTAGGGCAGCGACTTGGTCTTCACTGCACACTTTTACCAAATTTTACAAGTTTGATACTTTTGCTTCGTCTGAGGCTATTTTTGGGAGAAAGGTTTTGCAAGCCGTGGTGCCTTCCATTTAGGTGACCTGATTTGCTCCCTCCCTTCATCCGTGTCCTAAAGCTTTGGTATTGGTTCCCACAAGTAAGGATGACGCCGTGGACCGGACACACCTATGTTGGAGAAAACAGAATTTATGTTTACCTGATAAATTTCTTTCTCCAACGGTGTGTCCGGTCCACGGCCCGCCCTGGTTTTTTAATCAGGTCTGATAATTTATTTTCTTTAACTACAGTCACCACGGTACCATATGGTTTCTCCTATGCTATTATTCCTCCTTAACGTCGGTCGAATGACTGGGGTAGGCGGAGCCTAGGAGGGATCATGTGACCAGCTTTGCTGGGCTCTTTGCCATTTCCTGTTGGGGAAGAGAATATCCCACAAGTAAGGATGACGCCGTGGACCGGACACACCGTTGGAGAAAGAAATTTATCAGGTAAACATAAATTCTGTTTTTTATGGCATTACATTTTACCATCTTATTTCCGTGAGTCAATCTCTGTAGTTGTGCTACTGTAATGTAATCTGTTTATAAGCACAACACAGGCGCTCTTAAACGAGTAACATTTGCAGATGTACACAACATCTCATTCCCCATTGCTCATTCTGGAATCCAAAATTTCTACCATTCTTGCTGCTGCATACAAAGGTGTCACAATTTGAAATACTGTGGTTTAAGGTCCACTAAATAGTATTAAATAATTGACAGATACACAATAAAAAACAATCTAATAGCACTATATTTAAATTTGAACAATAGAATATTAGTAAATTTCAAGCTTAAAGGAATATGAAACCTCGTTTTATTCTTTCATGATTCAGATAGAGCATTCAATTTTAATCAACTTTCTAATTTACTCCTATTATCAATTTTTCTTGTTTCTCTTGGTATCTTTATTTGAAATGGCAGGAATATAAGCTTAGGAGCCAGCCCATTTTTGCTTCAGCACCCTGGGTAGCTCTTGCTGATTGGAGGATACATTAAGCCACCAATCAGCAAGTAGTTGTATAGTTAAAAAGCTTTCTGCAATAGAAATGGTGTTGTCTTTTATCTTGTAGAATGATTGCTTGATCAGTGCAGGTACTAATTTCTGTTTTACCTTATGGCAGGGCTTGAAAATCCCACCGGCACTTTAAAATTAGACACTGCTGCCCTGGTTTACAGCCCCTATGACACGCATTGGTGCCCCCCCTTCCCCCTGCCAGCTGCCACAAGCCACACATAAAATGTATGCTGGTTCGGCTGGATTCTTTCTAGGCCCCGCAGCTGTTAAATACAAATCCAATTGTGAAGCCTCTTTGCCAATGACTAGATACAAGGGGTTGGGGGTCGGGGAGGAGTTAATGTCATTTGATTTTACATACAATGCTGAGGAGAGCTCTCAGTAACATTGTGGACAGTTTGGGGGTATCAAGCGGTCGGTAGCATGTTAGCATAAGCATATATGTTGCCCTGCTCTACAGTGCAGCAGGTCTCCCCATAAACAACACATAAAGATGGCCAAAAACGGCTGGCTCCTAGATTTTGAATAAAATTTTTGAACCCTGTCCTAAGGAGATCATATAAACTGTTCATGACATGAAATATATGTGTATACTGTATGTGTGTATATATATATATATGTATGTGTAGATATATGTATGTGTAGATATATGTGTGTATATATATATGTGTGTATATATATATATATATATATATATATATATATATATATATATATATATATATATATATATATAGGATTAGAATGAAGAAAAACGAGGAACTCCCAAACTCTATTCCAAAGTGGGTAATTTATTAAGCAGACAAGTGAGAGACACAGTCACAGTGTGCAGGGTTGGATCTGACGCGTTTCCCGCATGCTCACATGCGCTTCATCAGATATATATATATATATATATATATATATATATATATATATATATATATGTAAAAGAAGTAGAATATATCGCTAATAAGTAGTGATATAAGCTTTGAAGTTCAGAGCACAAATGCAGCCGTTCCCAGAATGACCACTACTGTGTTATTAAAATCTAATGGCTCACACAGTAAATACTGTACATCTCATTCAGACAGAGTAAGAAAATGCACATACTTTAACAGAAAAAAAATTAGATCCACAATAGCAATGAGAAACATGCTTTCAATATATAACTCAGTAAAAATGTGACTCCACACCAGCAGCTCAATATCGGTATACCACAAAAGCGGAATACCCAGATATTCCTAATGATTCAGTATGCAAAGAGAGAAGTGGAAACCATATATGTATATATGTGCTATATGTAGATTCACAAAATTCACTAAGATGACTGTGTAATAATTTTTTAAAATAAAATAATTAAAACACAAATGGGAATGTATACAATGAAATAAAATACAATAATGTGTAACCCGGTAAGCGCAAGTAGAAAGAAGTAGGTAACTAAATATGCAGCTCAAGCTTAATCAATAAGAGTGTCCATATTTGATAAAACCACTCCGTTCTTGTAATAACATATCCAACTGTTCCCCCAATTGGTATATACTCACGGAGTCCAACATCAATCTCTATGAGGTAGGTTTCAAACAAGAGTCCAATGGACGTATTTGGGAAGCTCCTCCTCTCAGTCTGTATCTGTTTAGTGCGTCTCCCTTCGTTCACTCAGTTACGGCGTGTCTCAAGGGTACATACGGGCAAAAACACACAACATCCAGTGATAGTGCAACACCGTTTTATTTAATATATGTACATAAATAAAAGATGTGTGTCAATAGTAAAAATGCTTACATTAAATAAAAACCAATGATATGAGTTAACATCAATTAATGCCTTGATATATATTCACAAATGTATTAAAAAAATCAATCAGCGAAGTGTAGATTCCTATTCACCCCACGTTATAGTGTGAGAGTTTGACTCAATGAATAAAAATTTCGGCAATGTACTGATACTACAAACACCTTATGCGTTTCGAAGGTATTAACTCATACTCCTTCATCTCTTTGCATATGTATATATATATATATATATATGTGTGTATTTTTTATTTTACAATACAATACTTTACAATCCGCCCGCATCTACTTCAGTATTTAGCACATCAATGACAATCTGGTTCCTCCAATCGTTGCATGCCTCACGAGCTGGACGCCAAAGGGGGCACACAACGATTAGAGGAAGCTGGATTCGTCATCAATCTGTTCAATACTGAAGGAGATGCAGGCAGAGGATCACCGGTAAGTTTTCAGTAACAAAAAGTATTTAAAAAAATAAGCGTAATTGTAAAATTTAATGACTTTAGTGCCCATGATTTTAAGAGTATTTTGAAATACTGGGCTTTAAGTCATTCTACTTTACAATCATTTTAAGCTGTATGAATGTGTCCAATAATTTTGCGTAGAGAAACACTCTTATACGAAGTGCATGTGTACAACGCAGGTTAAATCCATCATGGAAACAAGCGACATGAACCATGCGTTTGATGTAAAGGTTAATTATATTTAGACATACAATATTTTAATAAATACACAAATAGTTAAATATATTTTATATTTGCTAATATATTAAATACTGTGAAATAAAACAAAACAACAAATCAGTGTGCACCTGTTTAGAAACCCACTCCTCATACTAGAAAAAATAAAGATTCATTGAGGGCTGCGTCTTTTTACAAAAGTCTTGTGTGCCTATCAATGATAAATGCATATATAGGCATATCTAGAACAGCTGCTCAACTCTTTTTTTCCCTCTGAAATAGAAACCGTTCCCTTGATTGATAAACTATTACAGAAATCATAGGATGTGGCACAGGAAAGGCTATTTTCTTAATTCTATACAGAAACTTCACCAATGGGGCACATCTGTTAAAAATGCAGTTTTATGTTTATTCATATACATTAATTGGCCAAGCTAATAGAGCTTAATACTTTCCCTATACAGGAAAATATAAAGATAGGCAGTATAACATTTCTTTCCTGCATTTCACTGATGATAATTTTACCCTTTTCTGAGAAAATATAAAGAAGTTTGTTGTTCTAGCCATTATATGGCTGAGCAAATTTAAATGGCCTTCTTCCTCATGGATTGTCAGGTGCTGACTCTGTAACCAGATTACATTTTATGCAGTAAAAGAGGAGTGCACTTGCATCAATTTTTATTATTATTATTATTTTTTTATTCAATTATCATAAGGATACTATTGAAAGGACAATCAGAATTTAAAGATAACCGAGTAGTAGATTTTTTTGGGGACAAATTTCAAGTTATGTCTATTTCTACTCCCACTGCATCATGTGACAGCTATTAGCCAATCACAAATGCATATACATATATTCTATAAATTCTTGCAAATGTTCAGTAGGAACTGGTGACTCAAAAAGTGTAAATATAAAAAGACCGTCGCACATTTGGTTAATGGAAGTAAATTGGAAAGTTGTATAAAATTGCATGCTCTATCTGAATCATGAAAGTGTAATTTTCAGTTGAGTGTCCCTTTAATCGATTAGGTCATGGTATTTAACATGGAAAGAGTAATAAGATAATAAACTTCTGATCATTATAAACAGTCTAATATTTTCTTGCTCCTCGTTGTGCATCTAAGGGGACAAAAAAAAAAAAAAAGGTGGTGGTGGGGCCCCCAGAAGTTTCAAACCACAGTACCTAACTCATCGTACCATGAATATAATATATTAAGGGGATATGAAGTTAGGATTGTAATACATAAAAATCATACATATATCCAATTTCTGCTTTTTATAAAACCCATAACCTTCTAAAGTGAATAATTAATCTGTTCTGGATAACCACATCTGTGATCTCCATGTTCTTGATATGAGAGATTTGGAGCTATTTACTGCTATCTGAGAAACAACCAACCTAATATTACAAAATTTGCCTGGTTTCTGATTGAAAAGAGCGTGGGTTGTGTATCCTGTTCCAAATAAGTTTATTCCCAGTGATTCCACTTCTTTCCATAAAGGCTTTATTTCTCCTGTTAAGTGTAGTCAGTCCACGGGTCATCATTACTTCTGGGATATTAACTCCTCCCCAACAGGAAGTGCAAGAGGATCACCCAAGCAGAGCTGCTATATAGCTCCTCCCCTCTACGTCACACCCAGTCATTCTCTTGCACCCAACTAATAGATAGGATGTGTGAGAGGACTGTGGTGATTATACTTAGTTTTTATATCTTCAATCAAAAGTTTGTTATTTTAAAACAGCACCGGAGTGTGTTGTTCCTTCTCAGGTAGAATTTGAAGAAGAATCTACCTGAGTTTTTGGATGATTTTAGCCAGCGTAGCTAAGATTCATTTTGCTGTTCTCGGCCATTCTGAGGAGTGAGGTAAACTTCAGATCAGGGGACAGCGGGCAGGTTCACCTGCAAAGAGGTATGTTGCAGTATATTATTTTCTGAGGAATGGAATTGACTGAGAAAATACTGCCAATACCGATATAATGTAAGTTCAGCCTTAAATGCAGTAGTAGCGACTGGTATCAGGCTGTTATGTATATATGTTTACACTTCAGTATTCTGGGGAATGGCACTTCACTGGGATAATACTATATGCATATAACTTTTAGCCTAACTTGCAGTGGGAACGTCTAGCAGCAGGCTGTTTAATGACATTTCATATTATTTGATTTTAAACGTTTTGCTGGCATGTTAAATCGTTTAATTATCTGAGGTACTGGGTGAAAAATTGTTTTGGGCACTGTTTTTCCACTTGGCTGTCGTTTATTTTAATTTAAGACAGTTTACTGAACTTCCCTCACTGCTGTGTGTGAGGGGGAGGGGCCTATTTTGGCGCTTTTGCTACGCATCAGAAATTCAGTCACAAGTCTGTTTCTCTCCCTGCATGATCCGGATCGTCTCTACAGAGCTCAAGGGTCTTCAAAAAATTTTTTGAGGGAGGTAATCACTCACAGCAGACCTGTGAGATTGTGCTTTGACTGTGATAAAAAACGTTTATATTTTGTACACTTTTTTCTGCTATTAAGGGTTAGTTATCCATTGCTAATGGGGGCAATCCTTTGCTAAATTTATGCCTTTACCGGGAAAAATTTGGTTTTTATAATTTCTCCGGTTCATTGTTATTCAACTGTCATAGTTTTTTTCTGTGCTTCTTAAAGGCACAGTGCGTTTTTCATATTACTTGTAAATTGAGTTGAAAAGTATTTCCAAGCTTGCTAGTTTAATTGCTATTTTGTTAAACATGTCTGACTCAGAGGAATATCTCTGTGCTATATGTGCAAAAGCCAAGGTGGAGCCCAATAGAAATTTATGTACTAATTGCATTGATGCTACTTTAAATAAAAGTCAATCTGTACAAATTGAACATCATTCACCAAACAACGAGGGGGAAGTTATGCCGACTAACTTGCCTCACGTGTCAGTACCTGCATCTCCCGCTCGGGAGGTGCGTGATATTGTAACGCCGAGTACTTCAGGGCGGCCATTACAAATCACACTACAGGACATGGCTAATGTTATGACTGAAGTTTTGTCTAAATTACCAGAACTTAGAGGTAAGCGAGATCACTCTGGGGTGAGAACAGAGTGCGCTGATAATAATAGGGCCATGTCAGATACTGCGTCACAATTTGCAGAACATGAGGACGGAGAGCTTCAATCTGCAGGTGACGGATCTGATCCAAATAGAGTGGATTCAGACATTTCAAATTTTAAGTTTAAACTAGAAAACCTCCGTGTACTGCTAGGGGAGGTATTAGCGGCTCTGAATGATTGTAACACCGTTGCAATCCCAGAGAAATTATGTAGGCTGGATAGATACTATGCAGTACCAGCGAGTACTGACGTATTTCCTATACCTAAGAGGCTTACAGAGATAATTACTAAGGAGTGGGATAGGCCCGGTGTACCCTTTCCCCCCCCTCCTGTATTTAGAAAAATGTTTCCAATAGACGCCACCACACGGGACTTATGGCAGATGGTCCCTAAGGTGGAGGGAGCGGTTTCTACTCTGGCTAAGCGTACCACTATCCCGGTGGAGGATAGCTGTGCCTTTTCAGATCCAATGGATAAAAAATTAGAGGGTTACCTTAAGAAAATGTTTGTTCAACAAGGTTTTATATTGCAACCCCTTGCATGTATTGCGTCTGTCACAGCTGCGGCCGCATTTTGGTCCGAGTCTCTGGAAGAGACTCTTGACTCAATAACTATAGATGAGATTTCAAATAAGCTTAAAACCCTTAAGCTAGCTAATTCATTTATTTCAGATGCCGTAGTACATTTAACTAAACTTACGGCTAAGAATTCCGGATTCGCCATTCAGGCACGTAGAGCACTGTGGCTAAAATCCTGGTCAGCTGATGTTACTTCTAAATCTAAATTACTTAACATACCTTTCAAAGGGCAGACCTTATTCGGGCCCGGTTTGAAAGAAATTATCGCTGACATTACAGGAGGTAAAGGCCATGCCCTGCCTCAAGACAGAGCCAAACCTAGGGCTAGACAGTCTAATTTTCATGCCTTTCGTAACTTCAAGGCAGGAGCAGCATCAACTTCCTCTGCACCAAAACAGGAAGGAGCTGTTGCTCGCTACAGACAAGGCTGGAAACCTAACCAGTCCTGGAACAAGGGCAAGCAGGCCAGAAAACCTGCTGCTGCCCCTAAGACAGCATGAATTGAGGGCCCCCGATCTGGGAACGGATCTAGTGGGGGGCAGACTTTCTCTCTTCGCCCAGGCTTGGGCAAGAGATGTCCAGGATCCCTGGGCGTTAGAGATCATATCTCAGGGATATCTTCTGGACTTCAAAATCTCTCCCCCAAAAGGGAGATTTCATCTTTCAAGGTTGTCAACAAACCAAATAAAGAAAGAGGCGTTTCTACGCTGTGTACAAGATCTTTTGCTAATGGGAGTGATCCACCCGGTTCCGCGGTCGGAGCACGGACAGGGGTTTTACTCAAATCTGTTTGTGGTTCCCAAGAAAGAAGGAACCTTCAGACCAATCTTGAATTTAAAGATGTTAAACAAATTCCTAAGAGTTCCATCGTTCAAAATGGAAACTATTCGGACAATCTTACCCATGATCCAAAAGGGTCAGTACATGACCACAGTGGATTTAAAGGACGCTTACCTTCACATACCGATTCACAAAGATCATTACCGGTATCTAAGGTTTGCCTTCCTAGACAGGCATTACCAGTTTGTAGCTCTTCCATTCGGATTGGCTACGGCTCCAAGAATCTTCACAAAGGTTCTGGGCGCTCTTCTGGCGGTACTAAGACCGCGAGGAATTTCGGTGGCTCCGTACCTAGACGACATTCTGATACAAGCGTCAAGCTTTCAAACTGCCAAGTCTCATACAGAGTTAGTACTGGCATTTCTAAGGTCGCATGGGTGGAAGGTGAACGAAGAGAAAAGTTCTCTCTTTCCACTCACAAGAGTTCCCTTCTTGGGGACTCTTCTAGATTCTGTAGAAATGAAGATCTACCTGACAGAAGACAGGTTAACAAAGCTTCAAAATGCTTGCCGTGTCCTTCATTCCATTCAACACCCGTCAGTGGCTCAATGCATGGAGGTAATCGGCTTAATGGTAGCGGCAATGGACATAGTACCCTTTGCACGCCTACATCTCAGACCGCTGCAATTGTGCATGCTAAGTCAGTGGAATCGGGATTACTCAGATTTGTCCCCTACTCTGAATCTGGATCAAGAGACCAGAAATTCTCTTCTATGGTGGCTTTCTCAGCCACATCTGTCCAGGGGGATGCCATTCAGCAGACCAGATTGGACAATTGTAACAACAGACGCCAGCCTACTAGGTTGGGGCGCTGTCTGGAATTCCCTGAAGGCTCAGGGATCATGGACTCAGGAGGAGAGTCTCCTTCCAATAAACATTCTGGAATTGAGAGCAGTTCTCAATGCCCTTCTGGCTTGGCCTCAGTTAACAACTCGGGGGTTCATCAGGTTTCAGTCGGACAACATCACGACTGTAGCTTACATCAACCATCAAGGAGGGACAAGAAGCTCCCTAGCGATGATGGAAGTATCAAAGATAATTCGCTGGGCAGAGTCTCACTCTTGCCACCTGTCAGCGATCCACATCCCTGGAGTGGAGAACTGGGAGGCGGATTTCCTAAGTCGTCAGACTTTTCATCCGGGGGAGTGGGAACTTCATCCGGAGGTCTTTGCTCAAATACTTCGACTTTGGGGCAAACCAGAGATAGATCTCATGGCGTCTCGCCAGAACGCCAAGCTTCCTTGTTACGGGTCCAGGTCCAGGGATCCGGGAGCGGTCCTGGTAGATGCTTTGACAGCACCTTGGACCTTTGGGATGGCCTATGTGTTTCCACCCTTCCCGATGCTTCCTCGATTGATTGCCAGGATCAAACAGGAGAGAGCATCGGTGATTCTAATAGCGCCTGCGTGGCCACGCAGGACCTGGTATGCAGATCTAGTGGACATGTCATCCTGTCCACCTTGGTCTCTGCCTCTGAGACAGGACCTTCTAATTCAGGGTCCTTTCAAACATCAAAATCTAATTTCTCTGAAGCTGACTGCTTGGAAATTGAACGCTTGATTTTATCAAAGCGTGGATTTTCGGAGTCAGTAATTGATACCTTAATACAGGCTAGGAAACCTGTTACCAGAAAGATTTACCATAAAATATGGCGTAAATACTTACATTGGTGCGAATCCAAGAGTTACTCATGGAGTAAGGTTAGGATTCCTAGGATATTGTCTTTTCTACAAGAGGGTTTAGAAAAGGGTTTATCTGCTAGTTCCTTAAAGGGACAGATCTCAGCTCTGTCCATTCTTTTACACAAACGTCTGTCAGAAGTTCCAGACGTTCAGGCTTTTTGCCAGGCTTTGGCCAGGATTAAGCCTGTGTTTAAAACTGTTGCTCCACCATGGAGCTTTAATTTAGTTCTTAACGTTTTACAGGGTGTTCCGTTTGAACCCCTCCATTCCATTGATATTAAATTGTTATCTTGGAAAGTTCTGTTTTTAATGGCTATTTCCTCGGCTCGAAGAGTCTCTGAGTTATCGGCCTTACATTGTGATTCTCCTTATCTGATTTTTCATTCAGACAAGGTAGTTCTGCGTACTAAACCTGGGTTCTTACCTAAGGTAGTCACTAATAGGAATATCAATCAGGAGATTGTTGTCCCATCATTGTGTCCTAACCCTTCTTCAAAGAAGGAACGACTTCTACACAATCTGGATGTAGTTCGTGCCCTGAAATTTTATTTACAGGCAACTAAAGATTTTCGCCAAACTTCTTCCCTGTTTGTCGTTTATTCTGGACAGAGGAGAGGTCAAAAAGCTTCTGCTACCTCTCTCTCTTTTTGGCTTCGTAGCATAATACGTTTAGCCTATGAGACTGCTGGACAGCAGCCTCCTGAAAGAATTACAGCTCATTCTACTAGAGCTGTGGCTTCCACTTGGGCCTTTAAGAATGAGGCATCTGTTGAACAGATTTGCAAGGCTGCAACTTGGTCTTCTCTTCATACTTTTTCCAAATTTTACAAATTTGACACTTTTGCTTCTTCGGAGGCTGTTTTTGGGAGAAAGGTTCTTCAGGCAGTGGTCCCTTCCGTATAAAGATCCTGCCTGTCCCTCCCGTCATCCGTGTACTTTAGCTTTGGTATTGGTATCCCAGAAGTAATGATGACCCGTGGACTGACTACACTTAACAGGAGAAAACATAATTTATGCTTACCTGATAAATTCCTTTCTCCTGTAGTGTAGTCAGTCCACGGCCCGCCCTGTTTTTTATGGCAGGTCTAAATTTTTAAATTATACTCCAGTCACCACTGCACCCTATAGTTTCTCCTTTCTCGTTTGGTTCTCGGTCGAATGACTGGGTGTGACGTAGAGGGGAGGAGCTATATAGCAGCTCTGCTTGGGTGATCCTCTTGCACTTCCTGTTGGGGAGGAGTTAATATCCCAGAAGTAATGATGACCCGTGGACTGACTACACTACAGGAGAAAGGAATTTATCAGGTAAGCATAAATTATGTTTTTTCTACCAAATACGTGTCATTGTTCCTGCCTCTCCACATTCTTGCCAGCAAAGACCATGGAAATGTGAATAAATAGACTTCAGCCTAGCAGGTGTGAGATGCCATTTCATCAAAACTTTGAATTATAGTTCTAGCTTTTTTGCAGATGCAGAGGATCTGTGTGTGCGTAAAACGTGTTTCTGGTGTTTAGATTCTATCTGTACTGGTAGTTCCTAAACCCAATGGGTAATGTATGTGGGTAATGATGCATTGCTTAAGTTGCTTAGTAGTCTCCTTACTATCGATAGCGTTCCTTACAGTGGGACATTAGCTAGGCATAGCTTTTCAAAATCAGTGGGATCTCTTAGAAAATTGTTTCTGAAGTCTGAAGTAAGTGTGACAGTTGTGCATATTTTAGCCAGCTGGCAACTCAAAAAATCTCCCGTAAATTGGTTTCAATTTATTTTTCTATGAAAGTAAGTGAATTGGGATTGAGTTACCCAGATCCCCTCCCTCCTATATCTAATCCCTTTGTAAATTCTGCATTTAAGATGATGAATGCCAGGATTGAAGAGACGACAGCCCTCTGAATTGAGTAATAAATCTTTTCCAGGTTTGGAATACACTTGTCTTAATAAAGTTTTGTATTATGTCTTGTACTGCTGCCTTGTCTCATGGAGACATGGGGAATACGCTACAGATGAAAAGACAAGTCACGGGTCTGGCTACAGTATATGCTATTACTCCTGACATTGCAGTTAAGATGGGAGCAGGAGCTGGCGACTTCAGTCTCTGCACAAGAAATCTTCAGGAAACAAAGATACAAGCATTTTCGTCTTCACACCATACTGGGAAGGAAACTGATCTCAATCAAAAGATCTTGCCCTCTGTGAGTCATAGAGGCTTTGGTCTGAGAGTAGGAGTAGGATGAGGGACTGTAGAATTGGACTATATCCCCAGTACTCTTGGTAATGTGTATTTAGCACATAAACTGCAAGAACTCTGAAGAGGAGATTCTTATGCTGAGCTGCAGGACTCCTTGAGCTTTATTTGAGAGCTTTTGTTCTGATAAGCATAATTGTGTACTATTGTTTACATAATGCTCTATTATGGGCTATTTCCTATTCAAACTTTAGTTCATAGTGACTGCCACACCAGAATTTTACTATAGTAGAATAAGTTGGTTAGATATTACAATAAGCTGGCAGATATGTTTCTTAATTAACCCCTGAGATTAGCTTAGATTGTTTTATACGCCCTATTATTATTATTATTGGTTATTTGTAGAGCGCCAACAGATTCCGCAGCCCTACTTGAGCTTCACATTTTATTTGACAAAGTATATGGGATTTGTTTTCACCCTAGTGAACATTTCCGCTATAAATGTCTGTCTCTTAGAGTAAAATTTTAAATGGGGTCATATAGTCTAGACCTATTATGCATATATAAATATAGTCCGTAGCATGTTATGTAATATAGTCAGGCACCCGGTAAACCATTCATTTCACACTAGTGCTATTTTCTTTGGATAAATGGCTGTTATCTTGAAAGTATTATATACTACATATTGTAGTATGTAGCTCAGTAACTAAGCATGGTAGCCATTTTTGCTTACAGTTTTATAGCTTATATTTCATATGGACTATACTTGGTTATGAACCCTTTGTTTATCTGAATAGCCAATGGTTTACCTGTATAGACTTACAATAAATGACTACCCTTGTTTGTAGGATGCCCAATCTAGTCTGCAACATTTTGTAAGATGATTTGAGATGCATCCATTACTTGTCTTAAAAGGGTATACAGATGATACCTCATCACAGGTTACTTTATATATACTTAAGTACCTCTCCTATTTATTGTCTCTATAGGGGGAAGAGGTGAGTTTTTCTTAAACTTAATGCCTTTATCTAAACTTACATTTTATGGAGAATAAAATAGTTTACATGGCAGAAAGCTTTCATAAGTTATGTGTTTCAATATATAATTGAATTGTAATAGCACCCTTCAGTGCTATTAGGATGCGAGATGATAATTCCTCCTTTACAGGGACTAAGATTATTATACTGTATGGTATCTCATTTTGACATAGTAGGCCCATATCTGTACCATTTATTTTCCCCTGTACTGACTTGGATATATGTCATCAGTTTGGAAGATATAGAACTAATTATACAACCATAGTATATAAACTAGTCACTGCACTTATCCTATTCCATTGCAGAATTCATTAATCCCCGCATTTAAAACACCCAGAACCTCTTAAATAAATGTCAGTGGTTTCCACATAGCCTCTCTAGCGTGTACTTCTCTCCTCTTAAAGGGATACTAAACTCAAATGTTTTCTTTCATAATCCAGATAGAGCATGCAATTTTAAGCAACTTTCTAATTTACTCCTACTATCAATTTTTCTAAGTTCTCTTGATATCTTTATTTAAAAAGCAGATATTTAAAGCTTAGGGGCCAGCCCATTTTAGGTTCACCACCCTGGATAGCTTTTATTTATTGGTGGCTTCATTTAGCAAACCAATAAGCAAGCATAACCCAGGTCCTGAACCAAAAATGGGCCGGCTCTTAAGCTTCACATTCCTGCTTTTTAAATAGCAAGAAAACAAAGATAAATTGATAATTGGATTAATTAGAAAGTTGCTTAAAATTGCTGCTTTATCTGAATTATTAAAGAAACATATTGGGTTTAGTTTCCCTTTAAGCAATTTAGGTTCACCTATTTATGTATTCATCTATATTTGAGACACTACTAATTGAGTTAAGTTATCTTGTTTTTCAACCTCTATATTGTCTGTTTACCTTTCCAGTTTAGATATATTGACATTTGTATTATTTAAAGATTTGCTCCTCTAGAGGCCTTCGTAGGCCTTCTGACTTCTTATAATCTCCCAGTATTCTAAAATTTAGATGCGTTTTTGGGTCCAGAAGTGGCCCTTGATTGAAAAGGATAAAATTTTTGGCCTAGTAACTCCTACTAAGGCCTCCATCATTCTGGGACATATGCATACATATGAGTCCACGAGTGGCCTTTAACGGTATATGAAACCCAAAAATTTATTTTGTGATTCAGACGGTGAATACAATTTAAAAAAAGTTTCCAGTTTTCTTCTCTTATCACATTTGCATAGTTCCCCTGATATTCTTTGTTCAATAGATACCTAGGTAGGCATCTGGAACACTACATGGCAGGAAATAGTGCTACCATCTAGTGCTCTTGTATATGGATAACATGCTTGCAAAGCTGCTGCCATATCGTGCTCCAGAAATGGCCCGGCTCCTAATCTTATGTCACTGTTTTTCAAAAAAAGATACAAAGAGAACAAAGAAAAATGGATAAATTAAGTAAATTAGTAAGTTGTTTAAAATCGCATGCTCTATATGAATCATGAAAGATAAATATTGGGTTTCATATCCATGGTCTAATTGCTAAGGAATAGAATAAACTAGGCATCCATATATCCCGTTTGCTAAGCTCAAAAACATGTTTTTTTTTCTCCCTTCTGCAAAATCGAAAGTATGGAATGGAGCAATATCCATGCTAGGCAGACTATGATTCTTTTAAAGGATAGTATTTCTTTTAAGGATCCCATGTAATGCTTTTACAAGAGATCCTTCAAATTGACAGGTTTTATGTTTAGTAGCTGTCACTGTAGCTTGTGCAGCTGCAGACTGGTGGGACCACCTTTTGGAGCTTTTTTTCTTTTCTTTTCTTTATCAAATATAAAAAAACAGAGTGTGAGAATAATTCATATTACACTTTCCAGCTATTAAAAACATGTAAGTAATCGTCATCCATAACTTGTTTACACTCATTATTCTACATTCATCTCAAAACTGAACTAAACGTAGATATGAAAATGACTACATCACATTATTTACTTAAATTGAGACATTTTAAGATAACAATCCCAACTGTCTTGACCCCTAGCTATTTAAATTATGCTAAAACATTTTCCCCACTCTAACTCAGCTTACTTTGGCCAACAGTCTCAGCACTATCTCCCCAGGGATTTTAGACCTCAGTGACCATCCTGTTATCATACAAATTATAGTGACCTAGTAATAGTTAGGCTCTTACTTATAGCTGAAACTTTATTTACGCTGCTCCATCATCCATAATTTGGGCTGGATCCAGTCCCGGGCCCCAGTTGAAGACTACTGTTGTCAGAGCTTCTTTTCTTTAGAAGCAGCTCTGGAAGAGATCCAGGATTGTTTGAAATGAATTAGGACTGCAAACAGCTTTATATGTGATGAAGCTGTGGTAATGATACGCATTAATGGAATAATAGCAGCCGCAGCTATTTTGACTAGATGATTATGGTTCAAACCCTGGTCTGCTGACATGGGCGCCAAGAGCAGAATATAATCTCTTCCCTTGCAAGGAAAGATTTTGTTTGCAGACCACAGACTGGTGTGACAACTGGTTCTACTCCATCCTTTTCATAATACCAAAGAAGGAAGCTACATTTATTTCGGCTTATCTTAGATCTTAGAACAAGTACCGTCTTTCAAGATGGAGACGATTTGCACTGTACCATCGACTTAAAAGACCCCTGTTTACATATCCCTATTCAGAAGGATCATGCCAGATTCCTGGGATTTGCCTTAATAAACAGGCATTACTAATTTATGGTGCTTTCATTTTGTCTGGCAACAACACCCAGAGTTCTTACAAAAGTTCTAGAAGCCTTGCTGACTGTTATGGGAGTTCAGGTAATCTCTGTAGCTCTGTACCTGGATGATATTATGTTTGATGCTGAAGCACACACAAGTGGTTCTTCAGCTGCATCACAGTCACGGTTGGAAAATTAACCTAAAAAGAGCTACTTAAAGGGACACTGAACCCAAATGTTTTATTTTGTGATTCAGATAGAGCATGACATTTTAAGCAGCTTTCTAATTTACTCCTATTATTAAATTGTCTTCATTCTCTAGGTATCTTTATTGGAAATGCAAGAATGTAAGTTTAGATGCCGGCCTATTTTTGGTGAACACCCTGGGTTGTCATTGCTGATTGATGGATAAATTCATCCACCAATAAAAAAGTGTTGTCCAGAGGTCTGAACCAAAAAAAAGCTTAGATGCCTTCTTTTTCAAATAAAGATAGCAAAGAACGAAGAAAAAATTGATAATAGGAGTAAATTAGAAAGTTGCTTAAAATTGCATGCTCTATGCGAATCACGAAAGAAAAGAATTGGGTTCAGTGTCCCTTTAAATTTTCAGACCTTTGTATCTTTTCTAAGGGCTATAATCAATTTAGTGACTATGAGACTATCCCTAGAAAACCGATGCAGATTCAAACTGCAACATTCCTGTGCTCAACTTCTACTCAGTCCTCTTTCTTCTGTCACTGATTGCATGGAAGTTGTGGGCCTCAGGGTTGCTGCATTAGATGCTGTCAGGATTTGCCAAATTTGATCTTTGGCCTCTCCAATTGAGCATTTTACAGTAGTGGAATAGGAGACTTCTTAGACAGTTTTTAACAGGGTGGCAGACTCACTTATCCCTTGTTTAGGAGGGCCTCTTTTCTCTGCCCAGTGTTGGTAGTGATTACCACAGACGCCAGCCTGACAGGTTGGGGTGCAGTTTGGGGGTCTCAGAGAGCGCAAGGAGTTTGGTCTCCTCAGGTGGGAAGGTTACCAATAAACTTCTTGAACTCCATGCATTTTCTGGGACTCTTGATAACTGACCCTACCTCAGGCATGAATCCTTTCTTCAATTCCATTCAGACAGTGTCACAGCAAAGGCTTACATCAGGCAGAATGCACAATTTTCTATTGATGAGCACAGTGTCTTACATTCTCAGATGTGCACAATGTCATTTTATGATTTCAGTCATTCACATCCTTGGTGTGAACAACTGTGAGGCGGTCTTTTTCATTCACCAGTACCTGCATCCAGGGGAATGGTGTCTTAAAGGGACAGTCTAGTCAAAAATAAAGTTTCATGATTCAGATAAGGCATGTAATTTTAATCAATTTTCCAATTTACTTTTATCATCAATTTTGCTTTGTTCTTTTGGTATTCTTAGTTGAAAGTAAAATCTATTTAGGCTCATATGCGAATTTCTTAGCCCTTGAAGGCCGCCTCTTATCTGAATGCATGTACAGTTTTTCACAACTAGAGAGTGTTCGTTCATGTGTGCCATATAGATAATATTGTGCTCATGCCTGTGTGAGTTACCTAGCAGTCAGCACTGATTTGCTAAAATGCAAGTCTGTCAAAAGAACTGAAATAAGGGGGCAGTCTGCAGAGGCTTAGATACAAGGTAATCACAGAGGTAAAAAGTGTATTTATATAACTGTGTTGGTTATGCAAAAATTGAGTAATGGGTCATAAAGGGATTATCTATCTTTTAAAAAAATAAAAATGCTGGTGTAGACTGTTCCTTTAACTAGAACCTTTTTTGACCAGATTGTGAGATACTGATGCTAATGCTTGCCAGAGATAGAATCACAAGCTGGCTGATATTGTACCAGGTCTCAGGAGCCTCAGACAGCTCTAATAGTTGCTGTAGTGGCTCCATGGACGTTCAAGCTAATCTGCATCTTTCTTACATTTCTCATTCTGATTGCTCTGGCTTATTTTTTTTGGACTTTGTATGTAGATTTGATTTAAATGTCCTTGTTTCTGCCTTTGCTGCTTTTTCTCAGAAAGGGCCTTTTTTAATCAGGATCTCAAAACTCTAATTTTTATGGCCTGGTGATTAAACTTTTAGGTCTGATAAGGTGATTGATAACTTGATTTAGGCCAGAAAACCTGTGACATGGCAAATCTATCACATAAAATGTTATCTTTCCTCTCTTAATGTTACTATAAATGTGTGACAACAAATGTAGAAAATACTTCAATTACATAACCTATCATTATTATTATAATTGCCATGGTAAAAATAACGTATATTACTAATAAGATGACATTTAAAACTTTTAAGTACACCAACCAATTCAGACCCACAGCTGAATTATATTATTGCACCGGTATAAATTTAAAGGAAAAGTCTACTGTAAAATTATTTTTACATTAATATTTTTCCATGTAGTATGAGAGAATACCCCTTTATGTTTATTTTTGTATTGACTGATTTTGTTCTTTGAAACAACCCTTTAAAATGTGTTGAATTTGCAAGGAAATTAGATATTGTTAGTTTATTACTTTCTGTACACACATGCTTCTTTATCGTATCTCTGTAAACCAAAACTCAATATTTAGAACAATTGAAAATTAACATTTTGCTTATATATTCTGCCTCCTACTGGGAGTGGAATTTTTTTCTTCATTCTTTTATTACACAGGTTTTCTTTAACCTATACTTAAGTAAAGAAACTTTCAGAATAGGTAGGAATACCACAGGAAAACAAGCTGTTTTAAATGCCAAAATAAAGCATAAGGAGCTATTTGTAAACAATGTAATGCACTTCAGCAGATAAAAATGGATCATTGGAAAACTGTTCATTTTATTTTGTCAGAGCCATTGGACCTGCATAAGCAGTGCAACTTATGTCAAACTGGAAATTGTCAGAAATTATACAGTCCAATAATTTGTTGATAATACTAGAAGTTACACTAAATATGAGTAACCAACAATAGTTCATAGTGGACACACCACCAACAAAATAATAGCAGACTAATGTTTTTTAAAAATTTTTTTTTTATCATATAAATGTTGAAAAGAGGATATTTAATTTTTTTTTTCTTTCTCTTAGGTTATGTACAGAGTTTAATTACACGTGTTGTCAACAACGTTAACATTGTGGTGAATAATCTCATCTTAAAGTATGTAGAAGATGATATTGTTCTGTCTGTGAATATCACTTGCGCAGAATGTTACACTGTGGATGAATTTTGGGACAGGGCGTTTATGGACATTTCTGGTGAGTATATTGATTGTGTCCTTACTTTATTGAGTACAAATATACTTTTACTGTGTAATTTGCCAGTCCTCCATTTGGGTTCCTATACATGTTAAGGAAATTTGGGGTTGAACTTCCTTGTGGAACACATCATACTTTATTTTACCATCTCAATCAGGTATCACCCATATTTCTCCTGTGTTTCCTGCGTCCATCACTCCCCTGTTTTGCATGGAACATTGCTGTTCCAAGCTCATTTTGAAAATTAATAATCACCAGTCATGTAAATTTAAAAGTTGATCCATTTTGTTTTGTTGTACTGTATTACAAAGTGCAAACACACAACCAGGAGTCTTCAGTTCTTCTCAGGGAAATCCATCAGTAAAAGAAAGTGAAACTCTAACAGAAATCAACTTAAAGGGGGGACAGTCTAGTCAAAATTAAACTTTCATGATTGAGATAGGGCATGTAATTTTAACAACTTCCCAATTTACTTTTATCATCAAATAAGCTTTGTTCACTTGGTATTGGTTGAAAGCTAAACCTAGGTAGGCTCATATGCAAATTTCTAAGCCCTTGAAGGCCACCTCTCATCTCAGTGAATTTTGACAGTTTTTCACAGCTAGACAGCGGTAGTTCATGTGTTATATAGATAACATTGTGATCACTCCCGTGAATTATTTATGAGTTAGTCTGCAGAGGCTTAGATGCAAGGTAATCACAGAGGTAAAAAGTATATTAATATAACCGTGTTGGTTATGTAAAACTGGGAAATGTGTAGTAAAGGAATTATCAATCTTTCTTTTGTAAAATTATGATGGTCCACAGTCCTCCATAACATATGGGATATTTGCCGCCACTAGGAGGAGGTCAAGAACCCATGTCAGAGCTTTAAATCCATCCTACCTTCTATCTCTCTCTTAGTTTTGTTCTTGGCCTCTTTGGAGATGGTTGAGAATAGAGGTTGTTCCAGCTACTTGCGTATGGATTACAAATTGGGAGCTCAAATCTATGTGAGACCCAGTGTCCTTGGGAAGTATAATTTAAAAAGAAGACAGAAAATACTCTTCACAGCAGCTGAATGATACAGTGACACAAGAATACTCTGTATTAACGGGACTTCAGCCATAACTACCCTCAGGTGTTGCGGGGACTCAACCCTAGCCTCCCCCTGAGTGACCTATTGCAATCCTCTGCATTATTTGATACCTGCACTGGATAGGCTCTCTACTGGATACTGCTGCAGCTGCATTGACATGGGAATGCCTGGTAAGCCAGGGGAGGGGTGCTGCATAACAGCACACTTACAGCCCAGAGGCTATTTGTAGGTACTCTGACACAGGTACAGCATAGCCAGGGGACTTACCCTGCTCTCTTTATGACACCATTTGTTCTCTCTATCAGGTCCCTAATGGTTCTTTCATCATTATCAAAAAAGCCTCTGGCCCTTTGCAGCCGTCTGGCAACTCTTGGGAACTATTTGGGGCACTTTTAATATTTAGGTGTTTGTCACTTTTAAAAGACTGGTATTTGCTTTGTTGCCTGAGGTAGTAAATGTGAAAAATATTTCTTGTGCTGATAACCTAAAGGTTCAGATTTGATGACATCCTCTTGGCAGGTGTTTTTTTTTTTTGCCTTTAGGCAGCTGTACACCACTGCACACTCTTATGTGATTTATAGTGTACCCAATATACTATAATATGTGCAACAATATATTGTTTTGAACATAGTTATATATGGTGCCATTACCATTTATTATAACTATCTGCGCTATTTATACTTATTTATAAGTCAGTTAAGGATTGTACTCCACCATTTCCAGGACATGTAAACAAATAGTTTATTTGATGTCACTCCGCATTTTATATACTGTTGTACATTTTATGCTCTGTTGTACATCATACAGGTTCTATACTCTATTATGATACACAAATCGCTAAAAGCTGTTCATGTGCATTGCATGTTCAGCAGCACAAATAATTATTTCTCCAACATTGGTGTGTCCGGTCCACGGCGTCATCCTTACTTGTGGGAATATCTCTTCCCCAACAGGAAATGGCAAAGAGTCCCAGCAAAAGCTGGCCATATAGTCCCTCCTAGGCTCCGCCCACCCCAGTCATTCTCTTTGCCATTGCACAGGCAACATCTCCACGGAGATGGTTAAGAGTATGTGGTGTTTAGTTGTAGTTTTTTATTCTACTATCAAGAGTTTGTTATTTTAAAATAGTGCTGGTATGTACTATTTACTCTGAAACAGAAAAGGATGAAGAGTTCTGTTTGTGAGAGGAAGATGATTTTAGCAGACAGTAACTAAAATCGATTGCTGTTTCCACATAGGACTGTTGAGATGAAGTAACTTCAGTTGGGGGAAACTGTTAACAGACTTTTCTGCTTAAGGTATGACTAGCCATATTTCTAACAAGACTGTGTAATGCTGGAAGGCTGTCATTTCCCCTCATGGGGACCGGTAAGCCATTTTCTTAGTCTCAAACAGAATAAAGGGCTTAATATGGGCTATAAAACTGGTAGACACTTTTATGGGCAAATCGATTGCTTTATTTGTGCATTTTATACATGTTTATGCTTGTAATTCACACTTATAAGCTTGGGGAACGTTTTTTAACGTCAGGCACTGTGTTAGACACCTTTCCAGTCAGGAAGGGCCTTCCCAGTTGTAGGCTGAGCCTCATTTTCGCGCCATTACTGCACAGTTACTTTTGAGAGCAAGACATGCAGATGCATGTGTGAGGATCTGAAAGTAGTTGGAAAAGTTCCTAGAAGGCTTCATTTGGTATCGTATTCCCCCCTTGGTCTGGTAAAGTCGCAGCAAAGGCTGTAGCTGGGACTGTAGAGGGGTTAAAACTGTAACCGGCTCCGGTTTCTTTATTTTAAGGGTTAAAGGTGCAATACTTTTAATGCTTTAAGACACTGTGGTGAAAATTTGGTAAATTTTGAACAATTCCTTCATACTTTTTCACATATTCAGTAATAAAGTGTGCACTGTTTAAAATTTAAAGAGAGGTTTTTGTGCTTTATTGACAAGTTTAAGCCTGTTTAACATGTCTGTACCTTCAGATAAGCTATGTTCTATACGTATGAAGGTCAATGTGTTTCCCCCTTCAAAATTGTGTGATAATTGTGCCATAGCGTCCAAACAAAGTAAGGACAGTACTGCCACAGATAGTAAAATTGCCCAAGATGTTTCATCAGATGAAGGGAGTAGACATAGTTCTACATCATCTCCTTCTGTGTCTATGCCAGTTTTGCCCACGCAGGAGGCCCCTAGTACTTCTAGCGCGCCAATGCTTATTACTATGCAACAATTGACGGCAGTAATGGATAACTCCATAGCAAATGGGGGACTTTAAAAATGCATGGGGCAAGCATAGGGCTATCCTACGAACTAGATAAGTTTATACTGTTAGGTAAGGTCGGGCAGACTTGCTGGGCCTATGGCTCTTATCTGCCGTCAATATCTATGTTTCTATGTTTCTAAATATTTTATCCAAAATGCCTGCATATCAGAGAAAGCGCGATTGCTCTGTTTTAAACACTGAAGAGCAAGAGGGCGCTGATGATAATTGCTCTGTCATACCCTCACACCAATCTGAAGGGGCCATGAGGGAGGTTTTGTCAGATGGGGAAATTTCAGATTCAGGAAAAATTTCTCAACAGGCTGAACCTGATGTTGTGACATTTAAATTTAAATTAGAGCATCTCCGCGCACTGCTTAAGGAGGTGTTATCTACTCTGGATGATTGTGACAACCTGGTCATTCCAGAAAAATTATGCAAAATGGACAAGTTCCTAGAGGTTCCGGTGCACCCCGACGCTTTCCCTATACCCAAGCGGGTGGCGGACATAGTGAATAAGGAGTGGGAATAGCCCGGCATACCTTTTGTCCCTCCTCCTATATTTAAGAAATTATTTCCTATGGTCGACCCCAAAAAGGACTTATGGCAGACAGTCCCTAAGGTCGAGGGGGCAGTGTCTACTCTAAACAAGCGCACTACTATCCCTATCGAGGATAATTGTGCTTTCAAAGATCCTATGGATAAAAAATTGGAGGGTTTGCTTAAAAAGATTGTTGTACAGCAAGGTTACCTACTGCAACCCATTTCGTGCATTGTTCCTGTCACTACAGCAGCGTGGTTCTGGTTCGAGGAACTAGAAAAGTCGCTCAGTAGAGAGACTCCGTATGAGGAGGTTATGGACAGAGTTCACGCACTCAAGTTGGCTAATTCTTTTATTTTAGATGCCGCTTTGCAATTAGCTAGATTAGCGGCGAAAAATTCAGGGTTTGCAATTGTGGCGCGCAGAGCGCTTTGGCTAAAGTCTTGGTCAGCGGATGTATCTTCCAAGACAAAATTGCTTAATATCCCCTTCAAGGGTAAGACTCTCTTTGGGCCAGAATTGAAAGATGTTATTTCAGACATCACTGGGGGAAAGGGCCACGCCCTCCCACAAGATAGGCCTTTCAAAGCCAAGAATAAGTCTAATTTTCGTTCCTTTCGCAATTTCAGGAACGGACCGGCCTCTAACTCTGCATCCTCTAAACAAGAGGGTAATGCTTCTCAAACCAAACCAGCCTGGAAACCGATGCAAGGCTGGAACAAGGGTAAGCAGGCCAAGAAGCCTGCTGCTGCTAACAAAACAGCATGAAGAAAGTAGCCCCCGATCCGGGACCGGATCTAGTAGGGGGCAGACTCTCTCTCTTTGCTCAGGCAAGAGATGTTCAGGATCCCTGGACACTAGAAATAGTTTCTCAGGGTTATCTTCTGGAATTCAAGGAACTACCCCCAAGGGGAAGGTTCCACATGTCTCACTGATCCTCAAACCAAATAAAGAGACAGGCATTCTTACATTGTGTAGAAGACCTGTTAAAGATGGGAGTGATACACCCAGTTCCAACGGCGAAACAAGG
This sequence comes from Bombina bombina, assembly GCF_027579735.1. Lineage (NCBI taxonomy): Eukaryota > Metazoa > Chordata > Amphibia > Anura > Bombinatoridae > Bombina > Bombina bombina. The sequence continues at coordinate 1,004,013,527 of NC_069503.1, forward strand.
AATGGGATTTTACTCAAATCTGTTTGTAGTTCCAAAAAATGAGGGAACTTTCAGACCAATTCTGGATTTAAAGATCCTAAACAAATTTCTCAGAGTACTATCGTTCAAAATGGAAACCATTAGAACGATTCTACCCACAATCCAGGAAGGTCAATTTATGACTACCGTGGATCTAAAGGATGCGTATCTACATATTCCTATCCACAAAGAACATCATCAGTTCCTAAGGTTCGCCTTTCTGGACAAACATTACCAGTTTGTGGCCCTCCCATTCGGGTTAGCCACTGCTCCAAGGATTTTCACAAAAGTACTCGGATCCCTTCTAGCGGTTCTAAGAGCAAGGGGCATTGCAGTAGTACCGTACTTGGACGACATTCTAATACAAGCGTCGTCTCTTTCAAAGGCAAAGGCTCACACGGACATCGTTCTGGCCTTTCTCAGATCTCACGGATGGAAGGTGAACATAGAAAAAAGTTTCCTATCTCCGTCGACAAGAGTTCCCTTCTTGGGAACAATAATAGATTCTTTAGAAATGAGGATTTTCCTGACAGAAGTCACAAAGTCAAAACTTCTAAACGATTGTCAAGTTCTTTATTCTATTCCTCGTCCTTCTGTAGCTCAGTGCATGGAAGTAGTAGGGTTTATGGTTGCAGCAATGGACATAGTTCCTTTTGCGCGAATTCATCTAAGACCATTACAACTGTGCATGCTGAAACAGTGGAATGGGGATTATACAGACTTGTCTCCAGTGATTCAAGTAGATCAGAAGACCAGAGACTCACTCCGTTGGTGGCTAACCCTGGACCACCTGTCCCAGGGAATGAGCTTCCGCAGACCAGAGTGGGTCATCGTCACGACCGACGCCAGTCTAATGGGTTGGGGCGCGGTCTGGGAATCCCTGAAAGCTCAGGGACTATGGTCTCGGGAAGAGTCTCTTCTCCCGATAAACATTCTGGAACTGAGAGCGATATTCAATGCTCTCAGGGCTTGGCCTCAACTAGCAAAGGCCAGATTCATAAGATTCCAATCAGACAACATGACGACTGTTGCTTATATCAATCATCAGGGGGGAACAAGGAGTTCCCTGGCGATGAAGGAAGTGACCAAAATAATAAAATGGGCGGAGGATCACTCCTGCCACCTATCTGCGATCCACATCCCAGGTGTGGAAAACTGGGAGGCGGATTATCTGAGTCGTCAAACATTCCATCCGGGGGAGTGGGAACTCCACCCGGAGATCTTTGCCCAGTTGACTCAATTATGGGGCATTCCAGATATGGATCTGATGGCGTCTCGTCAGAACTTCAAGGTTCCTTGCTACGGGTCCAGATCCAGGGATCCCAAGGCGACTCTAGTGGATGCACTAGTAGCGCCTTGGACCTTCAACCTAGCCTATGTGTTTCCACCGTTTCCTCTCATTCCCAGGCTGGTAGCCAAGATCAAGCAGGAGAGGGCCTCGGTGATCTTGATAGCTCCTGCGTGGCCACGCAGGACTTGGTATGCAGACCTGGTGAATATGTCATCGGTTCCACCATGGAAGCTACCTTTGAGACAGGATCTTCTTGTACAGGGTCCTTTCGAACATCCAAATCTGGTCTCCCTCCAGCTGACGACTTGGAAATTGAACGCTTGATTCTATCAAAGCGTGGGTTTTCAAATTCTGTGATAGATACTCTAGTTCAAGCCAGAAAACCGGTAACTAGAAAAACTTACCATAAAATATGGAAAAGATATATCTGCTGGTGTGAATCCAAGGGATTCTTATGGAATAAGATCAAAATCCCTAAGATCCTTTCCTTTCTACAAGAGGGTTTGGATAAAGGATTATCAGTGAGTTCTCTAAAGGGACAGATTTCTGCGTTATCTGTCTTACTACACAAACGACTGGCAGCTGTGCCAGATGTTCAAGCATTTGTTCAGGCTCTGGTTAGGATCAAGCCTGTTTACAGACCTTTGACTCCTCCCTGGAGTTTAAATCTAGTTCTTTCAGTTCTCCAAGGGGTTCCGTTTGAACCTTTACATTCCATAGATATTAAGTTGTTATCTTGGAAAGTTTTTTTTTTGGTTGCTATTTCTTCTGCTAGAAGAGTTTCTGAGTTATCTGCTTTGCAGTGTTCTCCGCCCTATCTGGTGTTCCATTCAGATAAGGTTGTTTTGCGTACTAAACCTGGTTTTCTTCTAAAGGTTGTTTCCAACAGAAATATTAACCAGCAGATAGTTGTACCTTCTTTGTGTCCGAAACAAGTTTCAAAGAAGGAACGTTTGTTACACAATTTAGACGTAGTCCGTGCTCTAAAATTCTATTTAGAAGCTACAAAAGAGTTCAGACAAACATCTTGTCTGTTTGTCGTCTATTCTGGTAAAAGGAGAGGTCAAAAAGCGACTTCTACCTCTCTTTCCTTTTGGCTTAAAAGCATTATCCGATTGGCTTATGAGACTGCTGGACGGCAGCCTCCTGAAAGAATCACAGCTCACTCTACTAGGGCTGTAGCTTCCACATGGGCCTTCAAGAACGAGGCTTCTGTCGATCAGATATGTAAGGCAGCGACTTGGTCTTCACTGCACACTTTTGCCAAATTTTACAAATTTGATACTTTTGCTTCTTCGGAGGCTATTTTTGGGAGAAAGGTTTTGCAAGCCGTGGTGCCTTCTGTTTAGGTAACCTGATTTGCTCCCTCCCTTCATCCGTGTCCTAAAGCTTTGGTATTGGTTCCCACAAGTAAGGATGACGCCGTGGACCGGACACACCAATGTTGGAGAAAACAGAATTTATGCTTACCTGATAAATTACTTTCTCCAACAGTGTGTCTGGTCCACGGCCCGCCCTGGTTTTTTAATCAGGTTTGATGAATTATTTTCTCTAACTACAGTCACCACGGCACCCTATAGTTTCTCCTGTTTTTTCCTCCTGTCCGTCGGTCGAATGACTGGGTTGGGCGGAGCCTAGGAGGGACTATATGGCCAGCTTTTGCTGGGACTCTTTGCCATTTCCTGTTGGGGAAGAGATATTCCCACAAGTAAGGATGACGCCGTGGACCGGACACACCGTTGGAGAAAGTAATTTATCAGGTAAGCATAAATTCTGTTTTTTACATAGGCAACATGTATACTACATTTGATGCTTATGTCATGTACAGATTTAATAAACTTTGTATACACTTATGTGTGAGTTTATATATTTTTGGATCTATTGGAAAAAATTGTTTGGATATCTGAACTGATTCTGTTTGTCCTTCAAGAGATAGAGTTTTTGTTCTCTTTGAAGCAGAGTCCTCCTTACTGACCAGCAGTCCTATCTCATATTGTCAAAGATCCTTAAGAGGCGGCAGCCTTCATACAAGTATTTGGAGGATATGGGAATAATTTATCCCAGTACCTGTGTAACCTCACTGTTTTTACCCTTCATCTAAAGGGTCAGTTTATGGCTATTATTGGCCTCAAGGATTATTATCTGCACATCCCTATACACAGGGATTACTTTCAGTTCCTCATGTTTGTATATCTGCAAAACGTTGCAAGTTTGCCACCCCATGTGTGAGGCAATCTTGCCAGTTAACAGAAACAGGACATTTCATTTATTGCTTATCTGAATGACATACTAGTGCAAGCTTATTTCCTGTCACTAACTATTGCTCATACTCACCAGCTTCTGTCTTCATTCAATTCTTTGTTTGGAGTATCAATGTACCGAAAAGCTCATGGTGGCGGTAGGTCTTATGGTAGCTGCTTCAGATGTACTTTATTTTGCTCCCTTTTCATTTGAGACCCCTTTAATGGCTATCCTACCTCAGTGGTCAAAGTATTATTTACATTTGGCTTTAGATTTTCCATCCGTCAATCTTTTTCTTGAGGACACAAAGTCTGTCTTTGACCTTTGGGACATCCTTCCTACATCATTCTTGGTTTATTGTGCTGACAGATGCATGTCTCTCTGGCTGTGGGGCGGTCTGGGTTTCTCAAAGAGTGCAAGGAGTTTTGTTTCCTCTAGCGTCAAGGTTACCAATCAACATTCTGGTACTTTGCGCGATCTTTTGGCACTCAACCCTGGCCCCTGTTAAAGGAGGAAAAGTTTATCCGTTTTCTACATAAATTATCAAGGGGGATATCCGCAGTCCACTGGCTATGCAGGAAGTGTCTAAAACTCTGTATTAGGCAGAGAAGACTCTTTTGCCCCCTATTGGCAATGCACATACCAGGTGTGAACAACTGGGAGGTGGATCATCTCAGCGGTCAATTGGTCCATCCAAGAGAGTGGTCTCTTTATTAGGACATTTTCGATCACTCAGAGATGAAAAAGGGCTTACAGGACATAGATGTGACAACATCTCATTTAAATCACATGCTTCCAAGCTATTGTGCGAGATCAAAAGATCCAATTATTATCCTAATAGACGCCTTGGTGTGTCCATGGGACCTTCATCTAGCATACCTGTTTCCAAGAATCATACTTAAACCAAACAGAAGTCAATGTTAGTAATATTGATTTCTTTTGCATGATGTACCGAGTCCACGGATTCATCCTTACTTGTGGGATATTATCCTTCCTAACAGGAAGTGGCAAAGAGAGCACCACAGCAGAGCTGTCTATATAGCCCCCCCTTAACTCCACCCCCCAGTCATTCTCTTTGCCGGCTCTAAGCAGGAAGGGTAAAGTGAAAGAGGTGTTAAGCTGTTAGTTTTATTTTATCTACAATCAAGAGTTTGTTATTTTTAAATGGTACCGGTGTTGTACTATTTACTCTCAGGCAGGACATAGATGAAGATTTCTGCCTGGAGGATGATGATCTTAGCATTTGTAACTAAGGTCCACTGCTGTTCCCACAGAAGCTGAGGAGTACAGGAAAACTTCAGTGTGAGGAACGGTTTCTTGCTATACAGGAATGAGGTATGTTCAGTCATATTTTCTGCAGAGACTGTGTTAACTCAGAAAGGCTGACAGTGTCCCCATTAGGGGAAGGGTAAGCAGTAATCCTAGTGTTATCAGAGGCTTTACTAGCTTGCATAAAGGGTTAATTTTTTTGTGGGCACTCAGTTTGTTATGAGAAATTGGGACAAACGTTTGTGTGTCTGGGAGTAACGTTTTCAGTTTTATGGGACATTTGCTTGAGGGTTCTTTTGGTTTATTTGGGGTTGTTTATAACCCACATGGCTTTCAGGCAAGGTTTGTTAGTTTTGTGTAGGCCCCAGCAACATCGAGTGAGGTGGGCGGGCCTATTTTCGAGCCTCAGTTTCGCACTTTGCTATTCAGACAAGCAGCAAGCAACTTCTCCTGAGGTCCTGATTGTCTTCTGAGGGCCTAATTGAAGCTTTAAACCCCATTTCTCTTGTTAAGTGTAGTCAGTCCACGGGTCATCCATTACTTATGGGATTATATCTCTCCCCAACAGGAAGTTGCAAGAGGATCACCCAAGCAGAGCTGCTATATAGCTCCTCCCCTCACATGTCATATCCAGTCATTCTCTTGCAAGTCTCAACAAAGGAGGTTGTGAGAGGAGACAGGAGTTTTTTACTTAATTCTTCAATCAAAAGTTTATTTTAAAATGGCACCGGAGTGTGCTGTTTTTTCTCTCAGGCAGTATTTAGAAGAAGAAGATCTGCCTGCGTTTTCTATGATCTTAGCAGACGTAACTAAGATCCACTGACTGTTCTCGCGCATTCTGAGGAGCGGTAACTTCAGAAAGGGGAATAGCATGCGGGGTCCTCCGCAAATGAGGTATGTGCAGTATAATATTTTCTAGGAATGGAAGAAAACACTGCCGTTACCCATATGATGTAAGTACAGCCTTTAATGCAGTAGTAGCGACTGGTATCAGGCTGTTAAATGTATGCGCAGTTGAGTTATTTTCTAGGGACTAGAATTTGACTGAGAAAATACTGTTAATACTGAAATAAATGTATAAGCCTTAACTGCAGTAGAAGCGACTGGTAGCAGGCTTAGTGATAACTTTACATAACACTGGAAAAGTTGTTTTTAAAACGTTTACTGGCATGTTATTCGTTTTGTGAGGTACTTTGGTGATAAATCTTTTTGGGAATGATTTTTTTTCCACATGGCTAACGTTTATTTCTGCATAGAAACCGTTGTAACAGGTCTCCCACTGTTGTAATATGAGTGGGAGGGGCCTTTTTTAGCGCCTTGTTGCGCAGATAAAATTCTAGCACAGTCTTCCTGCCTTTTCCTCCTTGATCCAGGACGTCTCCAGAGAGCTCAGCGGTCTTCAAAATTCAATTTTGAGGGAGGTAATCAGTCACAGCAGACCTGTGACAGTGTGTTTGACTGTGAGAAAAACGTTAAATCTAAAATTGATTATCCGGTTGTGGGTATTGAGGGGTTAATCATTCTGTGGGTGACGGATCTGATCCGGGGAGACCGGATTCAGAAATTTTAAATTTAAGCTTGAGAACCTCCGTGTATTGCTAGGGTAGGTGTTAGCGGCTCTGAATGAATGCGACACGGTGGCAATCCCAGAGAAATTATGGAGGCTGGATAAATACTATGCGGTACCGGTGTGTACTGACGTTTTTCCTATACCTAAAAGGCTTACAGAGATTATTAGCAAGGAGTGGGATAGACCCGGTGTGCCTTTTTCCCCTCCTCCGATATTTAGAAAAATGTTCCCAATAGACGCCACCACACAAGACTTATGGCAGACGGTCCCTAAGGTGGAGGGAGCAGTTTCTACTTTAGCCAAGCGTACCACTATCCCGGTGGAGGATAGCTGTGCTTTCTCAGATCCAATGGATAAAAAATTAGAAGGTTACCTTAAGAAAATGTTTGTTCAACAAGGTTTTATATTACAGCTCTTGCATGCATTGCGCCCGTCACTGCTGCGGTGGCGGCATTCTGGTTTGAGTCTCTGGAAGAGGCTATTCGCACAGCTCCATTGGATGAGATTATGAACAAGCTTAAAGCCCTTAAGCTAGCTAATGCATTTGTTTCGGATGCCGTGGTGCATTTAACCAAACTAACGGCTAAGAACTCCGGATTCACCATCCAGGCGCGCAGAGCGCTATGGCTTAAATCCTGGTCAGCAGATGTAACTTCTAAATCTAAATTGCTTAATATTCCTTTCAAAGGGCAAACCTTATTCGGGCCAGGCTTGAAAGAAATTATTGCTGACATTACTGGAGGTAAGGGTCACTCCCTTCCTCAGGACAGGGCCAAATCAAAGGCCAAACAGTCTAATTTTCGTGCCTTTCGTAATTTCAAGGCAGGAGCAGCATCAACTTCCTCCGCCCCAAAACAGGAAGGGACTGCTACTCGTTACAGACAGGGTTGGAAAGGCAACCAGTCTTGGAACAAGGGCAAGCAGGCCAGAAAACCTGCTACTGCCCCTAAGACAGCATGAAGTAAGGGCCCCCTGTCCGGAAACGGATCTAGTGGGGGGCAGACTTTCTCTCTTTGCCCAAGCTTGGGCAAGAGATGTCCAGGATCCCTGGGCGTTGGAGATCATATCTCAGGGATATCTTCTGGACTTCAAAGCTTCTCCTCCACAAGGGAGATTTCATCTTTCAAGGTTATCAGCAAACCAAATAAAGAAAGAGGCGTTTCTACGCTGTGTACAAGACCTCTTATTAATGGGGGTGATCCACCCAGTTCCGCGGTCGGAACAAGGGCAAGGATTTTATTCAAATCTGTTTGTGGTTCCCAAGAAAGAGGGAACCTTCAGACCAATCTTGGACTTAAAGATCCTAAACAAGTTCCTAAGAGTTCCATCATTCAAAATGGAAACTATTCGAACCATCCTACCCATGATCCAAGAGGGTCAGTACATGACCACAGTGGACTTAAAGGATGCCTACCTTCACATACCGATTCACAAGGATCATTATCGGTATCTAAGATTTGCCTTCCTAGACAGGCATTACCAGTTTGTAGCTCTTCCCTTCGGGTTAGCTATGGCCCCAAGAATCTTTACAAAGGTTCTGGGCTCACTTCTGGCGGTACTAAGGCCGCGAGGCATAGCGGTGTCTCCGTACCTAGACGACATTCTGATACAAGCGTCAAGTTTTCAAACTGCCAAGTCTCATACAGAGATAGTTCTGGCATTTCTGAGGTCGCATGGGTGGAAGGTGAACGTGGAAAAGAGTTCTCTATTACCACTCACAAGGGTCCCCTTCTTAGGGACTCTTATAGATTCTGTAGAGATGAAAAATTTACCTGACGGAGGCCAGGTTATCAAAACTTCTAAATGCTTGCCATGCCCTTCATTCCATTCCACACCCGTCAGTAGCCCAGTGCATGGAAGTAATCGGCTTAATGGTAGCAGCAATGGACATAGTACCATTTGCGCGCCTGCATCTCAGACCGCTGCAATTATGCATGCTCAGTCAGTGGAATGGTGATTACTCAGATTTGTCCCCTCTAATAAATCTGGATCAAGAGACCAGGGATTCTCTTCTCTGGTGGCTTTCTCGACTCCATCTGTCCAAAGGGATGACCTTTCGCAGGCCAGATTGGACGATTGTAACAACAGATGCCAGCCTTCTAGGTTGGGGCGCAGTCTGGAACTCCCTGAAGGCTCAGGGATCGTGGACTCAGGAGGAGAAACTCCTCCCAATAGATATTCTGGTATTAAGAGCGATATTCAATGCTCTTCTAGCTTGGCCTCAGTTGGCAACACTGAGGTTCATCAGATTTCAGTCGGACAATATCACGACTGTGGCTTATATCAACCATCAAGGGGGAACCAGGAGTTCCCTAGCGATGTTGGAAGTATCAAAGATAATTCGCTGGGCAGAGTCCAACTCTTGCCACCTGTCGGCGATCTATATCCCAGGCGTGGAGAACTGGGAGGCGGACTTCCTAAGTCGTCAGACTTTTCATCCGGGGGAGTGGGAACTTCATCCGGAGGTCTTTGCTCAACTAATTCATCGTTGGGGCAAACCGGAACTGGATCTCATGGCTTCTCGACAGAATGCCAAACTTCCTTGCTACGGATCCAGGTCCAGGGACCCGGGAGCGGCGCTGATAGATGCTCTAGCAGCCCCTTGGGGTTTCAACATGGCTTATGTGTTTCCACCATTTCCGCTGCTTCCTCGGCTGATTGCCAAGATCAAACAGGAGAGAGCATCAGTGATTCTGATAGCACCTGCGTGGCCACGCAGGACCTGCTATGCAGATCTAGTGGGCATGTCGTCCTGTCCACCATGGTCTCTACCTCTGAGACAGGACCTTCTAATTCAGGGTCCTTTCAACCATCCAGATCTAATTTCTCTGAAGCTGACTGCATGGAGATTGAACGCTTGATTCTATCAAAGCGTGGCTTCTCGGAGTCAGTTATTGATACCTTAATACAGGCTCGGAAACCTGTTACCAGAAAAATTTACCATAAAATATGGCGTAAATACTTATATTGGTGTGAATCCAAGAGTTACTCTTGGAGTAAAGTTAGGATTCCTAGGATTTTGTCCTTTCTACAAGAGGGTTTAGAAAAGGGTTTATCTGCTAGTTCATTAAAGGGACAGATTTCTGCTCTGTCTATTCTGTTACACAAACGTCTGGCAGATGTTCCAGACGTTCAGGCTTTTTGTCAGGCTTTGGCTAGGATTAAGCCTGTGTTTAAGACTGGTGCTACGCCGTGGAGCTTAAACTTAGTTCTTAAAGTTCTTCAAGGTGTTCTGTTTGAACCCCTCCATTCCATTGATATTAAGCTGTTATCTTGGAAAGTTCTGTTTTTGATGGCTATTTCCTCGGCTCGAAGAGTCTCTGAGTTATCTGCCCTACACTGTGATTCTCCTTATCTGATTTTCCATTCAGACAAGGTAGTTCTGCGTACTAAACCTGGGTTTTTACCTAAGGTGGTTTCTAACAGGAATATCAATCAAGAGATTGTTGTTCCATCATTATGTCCTAACCCTTCTTCAAAGAAAGAACGACTTTTGCATAATCTGGACGTAGTCCGTGCCCTGAAGTTCTATTTACAGGCAACTAAAGATTTTCGTCAAACTTCTTCCCTGTTTGTCGTTTACTTGGGACAGAGGAGAGGTCAAAAGGCTTCGGCTACCTCTCTCTCCTTTTGGCTTCGTAGCATAATACGTTTAGCCTATGAGACTGCTGGACAGCAGCCTCCTGAAAGAATTACAGCTCATTCCACTAGAGCTGTGGCTTCCACCTGGGCCTTTAAAAATGAGGCCTCTGTTGAACAGATTTGCAAGGCTGCAACTTGGTCTTCACTTCACACTTTTTCAAAATTTTACAAATTTGACACTTTTGCTTCTTCGGAGGCTATTTTTGGGAGAAAGGTGCTTCAGGCAGTGGTTCCTTCTGTTTAAAGTTCCTGCCTTGTCCCTCCCATCATCCGTGTACTTTAGCTTTGGTATTGGTATCCCATAAGTAATGGATGACCCGTGGACTGACTACACTTAACAAGAGAAAACATAATTTATGCTTACCTGATAAATTTATTTCTCTTGTAGTGTAAAGTCCACGGCCGCCCTGTCTTTTAAGGCAGACCTAAATTTTAATTAAACTCCAGTCACCACTGCACCCTATGGTTTCTCCTTTCTCGTCTTGTTTCGGTCGAATGACTGGATATGACATGTGAGGGGAGGAGCTATATAGCAGCTCTGCTTGGGTGATCCTCTTGCAACTTCCTGTTGGGGAGAGATATAATCCCATAAGTAATGTATGACCCGTGGACTGACTACACTACAAGAGAAATAAATTTATCAGGTAAGCATAAATTATGTTGTTATCGCTTCCTAAGGGCAGGTTGGGCCACAGCAGAGCTGTGGCAAGGTGCTATAGGAGTTTTTAACCGGTGTTAGACAATTGTCAATCCGTTTTTTTTCATTTGGGGGTCTATTGTTTATTTACTTGTGGTGCAATCCTTCTAAAGCTTAGTGGGTACACTGTTAAAATTTTAGAAAATTTGAAGCAATTTTAACCTGTTTTGCAGTTTGTGTATGCCTTTTTTTCTCTTAAAGGTACAGTACCTTTTTTGCAAATTGTGTTTTTTTCATTAAATAAAGTGTTTTCCAAGCTTGCTTGCTTCATTACTAGCCTGTTAAACATATCTGACACTGAGGAAACGTATTGTTCAATTTGTTTAGAAGCCATTGTGGAACCCCCTCTAAGAATGTGTCCCAATTGTACTGATATGTCTATAAATTGCAGACAGCATATTTTGACTTATAAGAATTTGGCATTAAATGATTCTCAGACAGAAGGAAATCAGGTTTCGCCATCTAGTTCTCCCCAAGTGTCCCAACCAGTTACGCCCGCACAAGCGACGCCAAGTACTTCTAGTGTGTCTAATTCTTTCACCTTGCAAGATATGGCTTCAGTTATGAATACTACCCTCACAGAGGTTTTATCTAAACTGCCAGGGTTGCAAGGGAAGCGCAGTAGCTCTGGGTTAAGATCAAATGCTGAGCCTTCTGACCTTTTAGTAGCCGCATCCGATATTCCCTCACAATGTTCTGAGGTAGGGATGAGGTATTTGCTGTCTGAGGGAGAGATTTCTGATTCAGGAGAGATGTTCCCTCAGACAGATTCAGATATGACGGCATTTAAATTTAAGCTAGAGCACCTTCGCTTATTGCTCAGGGAGGTTTTAGCTACTCTGTATGATTGTGACCCTATTGTAGTTCCAGAGGAATTGTGTAAAATGGACAAATATTTAGAGGTTCCTGTTTACACTGATGTTTTTCCAGTCCCTAAGAGGATTTCGTACATTGTTACTAAGGAGTGGGATAGACCAGCTATTCTGTTCGCTCCCCCTCCTGTTTTTAAGAGAATGTTCCCCATTTCTGACACCATAAAGGACTCATGGCTAAGCGTACAACTATACCTATTGAAGACAGTTGTGCTTTCATTGATCCTATGGATAAAAAGTTAGAGGGTCTCCTAAAGAAAATTTTTGTTCATCAGGGTTTTCTTCTTCAACCTATAGCGTGCATTGTTCCGGTAACCACTGCAGCTGCTTTTTGGTTTGAGGCTCTAGAAGAGGCTCTTCAGATGGAGACCCCACTAGATGATATTTTGGACAGAATTAAGACCCTTAAGTTGGCTAATTCTTTTATTACAGACGCAGCTTTTCATCTTGCTAAGTTAGCAGCAAAGAATTCCGGTTTTGCCATTTTAGCGCGAAGAGCGTTATGGCTTAAGTCCTGGTCAGCTGATGTGTCATCTAAATCTAAGCTTTTGTCCATCTCTTTCAAAGGTAAGACCCTATTCGGGCCTGCACTGAATTAGATAATTTCAGACATTACTGGAGGGTAGGGTCATACCCTCCCTCAGGATAAGTCAAATAAGTCAAGGACCAAACAAAATAATTTCTCCAACATAGGTGTGTCCGGTCCACGGCGTCATCCTTACTTGTGGGATATTCTCTTCCCCAACAGGAAATGGCAAAGAGCCCAGCAAAGCTGGTCACATGATCCCTCCTAGGCTCCGCCTACCCCAGTCATTCTCTTTGCCGTTGTACAGGCAACATCTCCACGGAGATGGCTTAGAGTTTTTTAGTGTTTAACTGTAGTTTTTATTATTCAATCAAGAGTTTGTTATTTTGAAATAGTGCTGGTATGTACTATTTACTCAGAAACAGAAAAGAGATGAAGATTTCTGTTTGTATGAGGAAAATGATTTTAGCAACCGTCACTAAAATCCATGGCTGTTCCACACAGGACTGTTGAGAGCAATTAACTTCAGTTGGGGGAACAGTGTGCAGTCTCTTGCTGCTTGAGGTATGACACATTCTAACAAGACGATGTAATGCTGGAAGCTGTCATTTTCCCTATGGGATCCGGTAAGCCATGTTTATTACGATCGTAAATAAGGGCTTCACAAGGGCTTATTAAAACTGTAGACTTTTTCTGGGCTAAATCGATTCATTATTAACACATATTTAGCCTTGAGGAATCATTTTATCTGGGTATTTTGATATAATAATATCGGCAGGCACTGTTTTAGACACCTTATTCTTTAGGGGCTTTCCCAAAGCATAAGCAGAGCCTCATTTTCGCGCCGGTGTGGCGCACTTGTTTTTGAGAGGCATGGCATGCAGTCGCATGTGAGAGGAGCTCTGATACTTAGAAAAGACTTTCTGAAGGCGTCATTTGGTATCGTATTCCCCTTTGGGCTTGGTTGGGTCTCAGCAAAGCTGATACCAGGGACTGTAAAGGGGTTAAAGTTCAAAACGGCTCCGGTTCCGTTATTTTAAGGGTTAAAGCTTCCAAATTTGGTGTGCAATACTTTTAAGGCTTTAAGACACTGTGGTGAAAATTTGGTGAATTTTGAACAATTCCTTCATGTTTTTTCGCAATTGCAGTAATAAAGTGTGTTCAGTTTAAAATTTAAAGTGACAGTAACGGTTTTATTTTAAAACGTTTTTTGTACTTTGTTATCAAGTTTATGCCTGTTTAACATGTCTGAACTACCAGATAGACTGTGTTCTGAATGTGGGGAAGCCAGAATTCCTATTCATTTAAATAAATGTGATTTATGTGATAATGATAATGATGCCCAAGATGATTCCTCAAGTGAGGGGAGTAAGCATGGTACTGCATCATTCCCTCCTTCGTCTACACGAGTCTTGCCCACTCAGGAGGCCCCTAGTACATCTAGCGCGCCAATACTCCTTACTATGCAACAATTAACGGCTGTAATGGATAATTCTGTCAAAAACATTTTAGCCAAAATGAACACTTATCAGCGTAAGCGCGGCTGCTCTGTTTTAGATACTGAAGAGCATGACGACGCTGATAATAATATTTCTGAAGGGCCCCTAACCCAGTCTGATGGGGCCAGGGAGGTTTTGTCTGAGGGAGAAATTACTGATTCAGGGAACATTTCTCAACAGGCTGAACCTGATGTGATTGCATTTAAATTTAAGTTGGAACATCTCCGCATTCTGCTTAAGGAGGTACTATCCACTCTGGATGATTGTGACAAGTTGGTCATCCCAGAGAAACTTTGTAAAATGGACAAGTTCCTAGAGGTGCCGGGGCTCCCAGAAGCTTTTCCTATACCCAAGCGGGTGGCGGACATTGTTAATAAAGAATGGGAAAGGCCCGGTATTCCTTTCGTCCCTCCCCCCATATTTAAAAAATTGTTTCCTATGGTCGACCCCAGAAAGGACTTATGGCAGACAGTCCCCAAGGTCGAGGGAGCGGTTTCCACTTTAAACAAACGCACCACTATACCCATAGAGGATAGTTGTGCTTTCAAAGATCCTATGGATAAAAAATTAGAAGGTTTGCTTAAAAAGATGTTTGTTCAGCAAGGTTACCTTCTACAACCAATTTCATGCATTGTCCCTGTCGCTACAGCCGCATGTTTCTGGTTCGATGATCTGATAAGAGCGGTCGATAGTGATTCTCCTCCTTTGGAGGAGATTATGGACAGAATCAATGCTCTCAAATTGGCTAATTCTTTCACCCTAGACGCCACTTTGCAATTGGCTAGGTTAGCGGCTAAGAATTCTGGGTTTGCTATTGTGGCGCGCAGAGCGCTTTGGTTGAAATCTTGGTCGGCTGATGCGTCTTCCAAGAACAAGCTACTTAACATTCCTTTCAAGGGGAAAACGCTGTTTGGCCCTGACTTGAAAGAGATTATCTCTGATATCACTGGGGGTAAGGGCCACGCCCTTCCTCAGGATCGGCCTTTCAAGGCAAAAAATAAACCTAATTTTCGTCCCTTTCGTAGAAACGGACCAGCCCAAGGTGCTACGTCCTCTAAGCAAGAGGGTAATACTTCTCAAGCCAAGCCAGCTTGGAGACCAATGCAAGGCTGGAACAAGGGAAAGCAGGCCAAGAAACCTGCCACTGCTACCAAGACAGCATGAAATGTTGGCCCCCGATCCGGGACCGGATCTGGTGGGGGGCAGACTCTCTCTCTTCGCTCAGGCTTGGGCAAGAGATGTTCTGGATCCTTGGGCGCTAGAAATAGTCTACCAAGGTTATCTTCTGGAATTCAAGGGACTTCCCCCAAGGGGGAGGTTCCACAGGTCTCAGTTGTCTTCAGACCACATAAAAAGACAGGCATTCTTACATTGTGTAGAAGACCTGTTAAAAATGGGAGTGATTCATCCTGTTCCATTAAGAGAACAAGGGATGGGGTTCTACTCCAATCTGTTCATAGTTCCCAAAAAAGAGGGAACGTTCAGACCAATCTTAGATCTCAAGATCTTAAACAAGTTTCTCAAGGTTCCATCGTTCAAGATGGAAACCATTCGAACTATTCTTCCTTCCATCCAGGAAGGTCAATTCATGACCACGGTGGATTTAAAGGATGCGTATCTACATATTCCTATCCACAAGGAACATCATCGGTTCCTAAGGTTCGCATTCCTGGACAAACATTACCAGTTCGTGGCGCTTCCTTTCGGATTAGCCACTGCTCCAAGGATTTTCACAAAGGTACTGGGGTCCCTTCTAGCTGTGCTAAGACCAAGGGGCATTGCTGTAGTACCTTACTTGGACGACATTCTGATTCAAGCGTCGTCCCTTCCTCAAGCAAAGGCTCACACGGACATTGTCCTGGCCTTTCTCAGATCTCACGGGTGGAAAGTGAACGTGGAAAAGAGTTCTCTATCCCCGTCAACAAGGGTTCCCTTCTTGGGAACAATAATAGACTCCTTAGAAATGAGGATTTTTCTGACAGAGGCCAGAAAAACAAAGCTTCTAGACTTTGTCGGATACTTCATTCCGTTCCTCTTCCTTCCATAGCTCTGTGCATGGAAGTGATCGGGTTGATGGTAGCGGCAATGGACATAGTTCCTTTTGCGCGCATTCATCTAAGACCATTACAACTGTGCATGCTCAGTCAGTGGAATGGGGACTATACAGACTTGTCTCCGAAGATACAAGTAAATCAGAGGACCAGGGACTCACTCCGTTGGTGGCTGTCCCTGGACAACCTGTCACAAGGGATGACATTCCGCAGACCAGAGTGGGTCATTGTCACGACCGACGCCAGTCTGATGGGCTGGGGCGCGGTCTGGGGATCCCTGAAAGCTCAGGGTCTTTGGTCTCGGGAAGAATCTCTTCTACCGATAAATATTCTGGAACTGAGAGCGATATTCAATGCTCTCAAGGCTTGGCCTCAGCTAGCGAGGGCCAAGTTCATACGGTTTCAATCAGACAACATGACAACTGTTGCGTACATCAACCATCAGGGGGGAACAAGGAGTTCCCTAGCGATGGAAGAAGTGACCAAAATCATTCTATGGGCGGAGTCTCACTCCTGCCACCTGTCTGCTATCCACATCCCAGGAGTGGAAAATTGGGAAGCGGATTTTCTGAGTCGTCAGACATTGCATCCGGGGGAGTGGGAACTCCATCCGGAAATCTTTGCCCAAGTCACTCAGCTGTGGGGCATTCCAGACATGGATCTGATGGCCTCTCGTCAGAACTTCAAAGTTCCTTGCTACGGGTCCAGATCCAGGGATCCCAAGGCGGCTCTAGTGGATGCACTAGTAGCACCTTGGACCTTCAAACTAGCTTATGTGTTCCCGCCGTTTCCTCTCATCCCCAGGCTGGTAGCCAGGATCAATCAGGAGAGGGCGTCGGTGATCTTGATAGCTCCTGCGTGGCCACGCAGGACTTGGTATGCAGATCTGGTGAATATGTCATCGGCTCCACCTTGGAAGCTACCTTTGAGACGAGACCTTCTTGTTCAGGGTCCGTTCGAACATCCGAATCTGGTTTCACTCCAGCTGACTGCTTGGAGATTGAACGCTTGATTTTATCGAAGCGAGGGTTCTCAGATTCTGTTATTGATACTCTTGTTCAGGCCAGAAAGCCTGTAACTAGAAAGATTTACCACAAAATTTGGAAAAAATATATCTGTTGGTGTGAATCTAAAGGATTCTCTTGGGACAAGGTTAAGATTCCTAGGATTCTATCCTTCCTTCAAGAAGGATTGGAAAAAGGATTATCTGCAAGTTCCCTGAAGGGACAGATTTCTGCCTTGTCGGTGTTACTTCACAAAAAACTGGCTGCTGTGCCAGATGTTCAAGCCTTTGTTCAGGCTCTGGTTAGAATTAAGCCTGTTTACAAACCTTTGACTCCTCCTTGGAGTCTCAATTTAGTTCTTTCAGTTCTTCAGGGGGTTCCGTTTGAACCCTTGCATTCCGTTGATATTAAGTTATTATCTTGGAAGGTTTTGTTTTTAGTTGCAATTTCTTCTGCTAGAAGAGTTTCAGAATTATCTGCTCTGCAGTGTTCTCCTCCTTATCTGGTGTTCCATGCAGATAAGGTGGTTTTACGTACTAAACCTGGTTTTCTTCCAAAAGTTGTTTCTAACAAAAACATTAACCAGGAGATTATCGTACCTTCTCTGTGTCCGAAACCAGTTTCAAAGAAGGAACGTTTGTTGCACAATTTGGATGTTGTTCGCGCTCTAAAATTCTATTTAGATGCTACAAAGGATTTTAGACAAACATCTTCCTTGTTTGTTGTTTATTCTGGTAAAAGGAGAGGTCAAAAAGCAACTTCTACCTCTCTCTCTTTTTGGATTAAAAGCATCATCAGATTGGCTTACGAGACTGCCGGACGGCAGCCTCCCGAAAGAATCACAGCTCATTCCACTAGGGCTGTGGCTTCCACATGGGCCTTCAAGAACGAGGCTTCTGTTGATCAGATATGTAGGGCAGCGACTTGGTCTTCACTGCACACTTTTACCAAATTTTACAAGTTTGATACTTTTGCTTCTTCTGAGGCTATTTTTGGGAGAAAGGTTTTGCAAGCCGTGGTGCCTTCCATTTAGGTGACCTGATTGCTCCCTCCCTTCATCCGTGTCCTAAAGCTTTGGTATTGGTTCCCACAAGTAAGGATGACGCCGTGGACCGGACACACCTATGTTGGAGAAAACAGAATTTATGTTTACCTGATAAATTACTTTCTCCAACGGTGTGTCCGGTCCACGGCCCGCCCTGGTTTTTTTAATCAGGTCTGATAATTTATTTTTTTTAACTACAGTCACCACGGTACCATATGGTTTCTCCTATGCAAATATTCCTCCTTAACGTCGGTCGAATGACTGGGGTAGGCGGAGCCTAGGAGGGATCATGTGACCAGCTTTGCTGGGCTCTTTGCCATTTCCTGTTGGGGAAGAGAATATCCCACAAGTAAGGATGACGCCGTGGACCGGACACACCGTTGGAGAAAGTAATTTATCAGGTAAACATAAATTCTGTTTTTCGTTCCTTTCGAAACTTCAAGGGTGGTCCCAATTCCTCTTCCTCTGCTACAAAGCAAGAGGGGAACTTTGCTCAACCCAAGCCAACCTGGAGACCTAATCAGGCTTGGAACAAGTGTAAACACGCAAAAAAGCCAGCTGCTGCCACTTTGTCAGCATGAAGGGGTAGCCCCCAATCCGGGACCGGATCTAGTAGGGGGCAGACACTCTCTCTTTGCTCAGGCCTGGGCAAGAGACGTTCAGGATTCCTGGGCAGTAGAAATTGTAACCCAGGGATACCTTCTTGATTTCAAGGATTCCCCTCCAAGGGGGGAGGTTCCATCTTTCTCAATTTTCTGTAAACCCGACAAAAAGAGAGGCGTTCTTACGCTGTGTAGAAGACCTTTTTACCATTGGAGTGATCTGCCCAGTCCCAAAAGCAGAGCAGGGACAGGGGTTCTACTCCAATGTGTTTGTGGTTCCCAAGAAAGAGGGAACTTTCAGACCAATTCTAGATCTCAAGATCCTAAACCAATTCCTAAGAGTCCCATCTTTCAAGATGGAGACCATCTTTCAAGATGGAGACCATTCGGACTATCTTACCATTGATCCAGGAGGGTCAATATATGACTACCGTGGACTTAAAGGATGCATATCTACACATTCCTATCCACAAAGATCATCACCAGTTCCTCAGCTTCGCCTTTCTGGACAAGCATCATCAGTTTGTGGCTCTTCCCTTCGGGTTGGCCACGGCGCCTCAAATCTTCACAAAGGTGCTAGGGTCCCTTCTTGCGGTTCTAAGGCCGCGGGGCATAGCAGTGGCGCCTTATCTAGACGACATTCTATTTCAAGCGCCGACTTTCCAACTAGCCAAGTCCCACACGAACTTAGTGTTGGCTTTTCTAAGATCTCACGGGTGGAAGGTGAACGTAAAAAAGAGTTCTCTTTTCCCCCTCACAAGGGTTTCATTTCTAGGGACTCTGATAGACTCGGTGGACATGAAAATATTTCTGACGGACGTCAGGAAATCAAAGATTTTGTCCACCTGCTGAACTCTTCATTCCATTCCTCAGCCGTCAGTGGCTCAGTGTATGGAGGTAATCGGTCTAATGGTAGCGGCAATGGACATAGTTCCGTTTGCTCGCTTGCATCTTAGACCACTGCAACTATGCATGCTCAATCAGTGGAATGGGGATTATGTAGATTTATCTCCTCAGATAAATCTGGATCAAGAGACCAGAGACTCTCTTCTTTGGTGGTTTTCACAGGATCATCTGTCCCAGGGAATGTGTTTCCGCAGGCCAGATTGGGTTATAGTGATAACAAAAGATATAAGGAGGGTGGTGCATATAGAACATACACCACACTCCTAGGGGGCGCTAACAATAAGCAGCAAACAGTAAACAGATATATACAGATAATTAAGAGAATATGCAATAAACCTACCACACTTATATCAGATTATTAGAGATGATATGCTCACAAGTGGACCCAGATGATATTAGTATAATCAAATAACAAAAATGTCCACACAAAGAATAATCCAAAAGAAAGAAGGCAGCTCTCTGTCATAGGACGGTCATCCTGGTGTGGCGTGATCTATAAGAGAAAGAAGCACAGAGGCGCCAACATGGCCTAGTAACGTCACGGCAGTCAGATACAAAACATCAGCAGGATAGGAAATATACTCACAAGCGTAGCGCACCCAAATGGTGCTATTGTGGCAGCCTGGAACATCAAACAGTGGTCCAGCTCACTGGTGTCTCCATCCAGATAGAGATGATCCTTGGCGAGGGCCTATCTATGATGCCTATAAGGGCAAAAAAGGCACACACATAGCCCAGTAACGTTTGTACACCAGATAAAAAAGGATTCAAGGTTGTACTTACAGGAAACAAAGCACCACCAGGTGCAATATCAGCAGTACTGGGACCTCTCAGCCGCCCAGTGGACTGTGGAATCCAATTTGCAGGATGCAGAAAATCACCACTTTGGAAGATAGAACTAGCACACACACTCTGCCCCCAAACAGGAGCAGAATAATTGTGATAAAGCAAGTGTATATTTAAAAACTTTTATTTTAAAAACAGCAACATGTTTCTCAGCCACCACAGGCTGAGAAGTCTCAAGGATAATCCGATGGGCAGAGGATCACTCTTACCATCTGTCAGCAATCTATATCCCAGGAGTAGAGAACTGGGAGGCGGATTTTCTAAGTCGTCAGACTTTTCATCCGGGGGAGTGGGAACTCCATCCGGAGGTGTTTGCTCACCTGGTTCGGCTATGGGGCACACCAGATTTGGATCTGATGGCATCTCGTCAGAACGCCAAACTTCCTCATTATGGATCCAGGTCAAGGGATCCTCAGGCAGTACTGATAGATGCTCTAGCAGTACCCTGGTCGTTCAACCTGGCTTATGTGTTTCCACCATTTCCTCTCCTTCCTCGTTTGATTGCCAGAATCAAACAGGAGAGAGCTTTGGTGATCTTGATAGCTCTTGCGTGGCCACGCAGGACTTGGTATGCAGACCTGGTGGACATATCATCTCTGCCACCATGGACTCTGCCACTGAGACGGGACCTTCTCATTCAAGGTCCATTCCAGCATCCAAATCTAATTTCTCTGCAACTGACTGCGTGGAGATTGAACGCTTGATTTTATCAAAGCGGGGTTTCTCTGAGTCGGTCATAGATACCTTGATTCAGGCTCGAAAGCCTGTTACCAGGAAAATCTATCATAAGATATGGCGTAAATATCTTTATTGGTGCGAATCCAAAGGCTACTCCTGGAGTAAAATCAGGATTCCTAGGATTTTTTTCTTTTCTCCAAGAGGGATTGGAGAAAGGATTGTCAGCTAGTTCCCTAAAAGGACAGATATCTGCTCTGTCTATTCTGTTGCACAAGCGTCTGGCAGATGTTTCAGACGTTCGGGCTTTTTGTCAGGCTTTAGCTAGAATTAAGCCTGTGTTTAAACCTGTTGCTCCGCCATGGAGTTTAAATTTAGTTCTGAAAGTTCTTCAGGGGGTTCCGTTTGAACCCATGCATTCCATAGATATTAAGCTTTTATCTTGGAAAGTTTTGTTCCTAGTTGCTATCTCTTCAGCTTGAAGAGTTTCTGAACTATCTGCATTACAATGTGACTCACCTTATCTTGTGTTCCATGCTGATAAGGTGGTTAATCAGGAGATTGTTGTTCCTTCTCTGTGTCCTAATCCTTCTTGTAAGAAGGAACGTCTGTTGCACAACTTGGACGTGGTTCGTGCTTTGAAATTCTATTTACAGGCAACCAAAGATTTTCGTCAAACATCTTCTTTGTTTGTTGTCTATTCTGGAAAGTGTAGGTGTCAAAAGGCTACGGCGACTTCTCTTTCCTTTTGAATGAAAAGCATAATCCGTTTGGTTTATGAGACTGCTGGACAGCAGCCTCCTGAAAGGATTACAGCTCATTCTACTAGAGCGGTAGCTTCCACATGGGCTTTTAAAAATGATGCTTCTGTTGAACAGATTTGTAAGGCTGCGACATGGTCTTTGCTCCATACCTTTTCAAAATTTTACAAATTTGATACTTTTGCTTCTTCGGAGGCTATTTTTGGGAGTGGTGCCTTCCGTTTAGGTTTCTAAGGTTTTGCAAGCAGTGGTGCCTTCCGTTTAGGTTTCTGTCTTGTCCCTCCCTTCATCCGTGTTCTAAAGCTTTGATATTGGTATCCCACAGGTAAGGATGAATCCGTGGACTCTGTACATCATGCAAAAGAAAACAAAATTTATGCTTACCTGATAAATTTCTTTCTTTTGCGATGTACCGAGTCCACGGCCCGCCCTGTCTATTCAAGACAGATGATATTTTCTCCAACATTGGTGTGTCCGGTCCACGGCGTCATCCATTACTTGTGGGAAATGTTCTCCCCCACAGGGAAAGGCAAGGAGAGCACACAGCAAGAGCTGTCCATATAGCTCCCCCTCTGGCTCTGCCCCCCAGTCATTCTCCTTGCCGCTCTGAACAAGTAGCATCTACCACGGGGATGGCGAGGAGTTTGTGGTGTTAGTTGCCTGCCTAAATCTGTTTAACATGTCTGTTCCATCAGATAACCTATGTTCTGTGTGTATAGAGACAAATGTGGTTCCCCCTTCGAGTGTTTGTGATAATTGCGCCATAGCGTCCAAACAAAATCAGGACAGCTCTGTTTTTTTTCATAATGTTGCCCAAGATGATTTATCTAATGAAGGTAGTGGGGATAGCTCTACATCCTCTCCTTCTGTGTCTACACCAGCTTTGCCCGCGCAGGCGACACCTAGCGCACCAGTGCTTATTTCTATGCAACAATTATCAGCAGTAGTGGATAATTCTATAGCAAATCTTTTATCCAAACTGCCAGTTTTTCAGAGAAAGCGTGATTGTTCAGTTTTAAATACAGATAAAAAGGATGAACAATCAGACGCTGACGATGCCTTATCTATTTTACCCTCACATCAATCGGAATTGGCTGTGAGGGAAGGGCTGTCTGAGGGTGAAATTTCAGACTCAGGAAAAATTTCTCAACAGGCAGAACCTGATCTAGTGGCATTTAAGTTTAAGCTAGAACATCTCCGCGCTTTGCTTAAGGAGGTATTAGCTACTCTGGATGACTGTGATTCCATGGTAGTACCAGAGAAGTTGTGCAAATTGGACAAATTTTTAGAGGTCCCAGTGCACGACGACGCTTTTCCAATACTTAAGAGGGTAGCGAACATAGTGGAAAAGGAGTGGGAGAAGCCAGGTGTACCCTTTGCCCCACCTCCTATATTTAAGAAAATGTTTCCCATAGTAGACCCTAGAAGGGACGCATGGCAAACGGTCCCGAAGGTTGAGGGAGCTGTTTCAACGCTAGCGAAGCGCACAACTATTCCTATAGAGGACAGCTGCGCTTTCAAAGCTCCTATGGATAAAAAATTGGAAGGATTGCTTAAAAAGATTAAAGTTAGCTAATTCCTTTATATTGGATGCCGCCTTTCAAATAATGAAATTGGCGGCGAAAAACTCAGGTTTTGCTATAGTAGCGCGGAGGGCGCTTTGGCTAAAATCCTGGTCGGCAGACGTGTCGTCCAAGACTAAGTTATTGAATACTCCTTTCAAGGGTAAGACCGTTTTTGGGCCGGAATTGAAGGAAATTATTTCAGACATCACTGGGGGTAAGGGCCATGCCCTCCCACAGGATAGGCCTTTTAAGGCTAAGAACAAGTCTAATTTTCGTTCCTTTCGCAATTTCAGGAACGGACCGGCTAATAACTCCACTGCCGCTAGACAAGAAGGTAACGCGGCCCAGTCCAAACCCGCTTGGAAGCCCATGCAAGGCTGGAACAAGGGTAAACAAACCAAGAAACCTGCTGCTGCTACCAAGACAGCATGAAGGGGTAGCCCCCGATCCGGGACCGGATCTGGTAGGGGGCAGACTATCTCTCTTCGCTCAGGCTTGGGCAAGAGATGTTCTGGATCCCTGGGCACTAGAGATAGTTTCCAAGGGATACCTGTTAGAATTCAAGGGACTTCCTCCAAAGGGAAGGTTCCACCTGTCTAGCTTATCTTCAGACCAGATAAAGAAATAGGCATTCTTACATTGTGTAAGAGACCTATCAAAGATGGGAGTGATAAACCCAGTCCCCTCCGGGGAACAAGGTCTAGGGTTTTACTCAAACCTGTTTGTGGTTCCCAAAAAAGAGGGAACTTTCAGGGCAATTCTGTATTTAAAGATATTAAACAAGTTCCTCAGAGTTCCATCCTTCAAGATGGAAACCATTCGGACAATCTTACCAACAATCCAGCAGGGTCAATTTTTGACTACCGTGGATCTGAAGGATGCGTATCTGCATATCCCAATCCACAAATCTCATCATCAGTTCCTGAGGTTCGCCTTTCTGGACAAACATTAGCAGTTTGTGGCTCTTCCATTCGGTTTAGCCACCGCTCCCAGAATTTTCTCAAAGGTGCTAGGGTCCCTTCTAGCGGTCCTAAGACCGAGGGGCATCGCTGTAGCACCTTATCTAGACGACATCCTAATCCAAGCGTCGTCTCTTTCCAAAGCGAGGGCTCATACAGACATTGTGTTGGCTTTTCTCAGATCTCACGGGTGGAAAGTGAACATAGAAAAAAGTTCACTGTCACCGTCCACAAGGGTTCCTTTTCTGGGAACAATAATAGATTCTGTGGAAATGAAGATCTTTCTCACAGACGTCAGAAAGACAAAGCTTCTAAAAGCTTGTCGAGTTCTTCACTCTATTCCTCAACCCTCCATAGCTCAATGCATGGAAGTAATAGGACTAATGGTCGCAGCAATGGATGTGGTTCCTTTTGCTCAAATTCATCTAAGACCATTACAGCTGTGCATGCTCAATCAGTGGAATGGGGACTATACAGACTTGTCTCCCCAAATTCAAGTAGACCAGGTAACCAGGGACTCACTTCTCTGGTGGTTGACCCAGGATCACCTGTCTCAGGGAATGAGTTTCCGCAGACCGGAGTGGGTCATCGTCACGACCGACGCCTGCCTCTTGGGGTGGGGCGCGGTCTGGGACTCTCTGAAAGCTCAGGGCCTATGGTTGCGGGAAGAGTCGCTTCTCCCGATAAACATTTTGGAACTAAGAGCTATATTCAATGCGCTCCTGGCTTGGCCTCAGCTAGCGGAAGCCAGGTTCATAAGATTTCAGTCGGACAACATAACGACTGTTGCGTACATCAATCATCAGGGGGGAACAAAGAGTTCCCTAGCGATGAAGGAAGTAACCAAGATAATCCAATGGGCAGAGAATCACTCCTGCCATCTATCTGCTATTCACATCCCAGGAGTAGACAACTGGGAGGCGGACTATTTGAGTCGTCAGACTTTCCATCCGGGGGAGTGGGAACTCCATCCGGAGGTCTTTGCTCATTTAACCCAATTATGGGGCATTCCAGACATGGATCTAATGGCGTCCCGTCAGAACTTCAAGATTCCTTGCTACGGGTCCAGATCCAGGGATCCCAAGGCGACTCTAGCGGATGCATTAGTGGCACCTTGGTCGTTCAACCTAGCATATGTGTTTCCACCGTTTCCTCTCCTCCCCAGGCTCATAGCCAGGATCAAACAGGAGAAGGCCTCGGTGATTCTGATAGCTCCTGCGTGGCCACGCAGGACTTGATATGCAGACCTGGTGAATATGTCATCGGCTCCACCATGGAAGCTACCTTTGAGACAGGACCTTCTAGTACAAGGTCCATTCGAACATCCCAATCTAGTTTCTCTGCAGCTGACTGCTTGGAAATTGAACGCTTGATTTTATCCAAGCTTGGGTTTTCAAATTCTGTGATTGATACTCTGGTCCAAGCCAGAAAACCTGTGACTAGAAGGATTTACCATAAAATATGGAAAAAATATATCTGTTGGGGTGAATCCAAAGGATTCTCCTGGAGTAAGATTAAAATTCCAAAGATTCTCTCCTTTCTCCAAGAAGGTTTGGATAAAGGATTTTCAGCTAGTTCTCTAAAAGGACAGATTTCTGCATTATCCGTCTTGTTGCACAAACGACTGGCAGCTTTGCCAGATGTACAAGCTTTTGTTCAGGCTTTGGTTAGAATCAAGCCTGTTTACAGACCCATGACTCCTCCTTGGAGTCAAAATTTAGTTCTTTCAGTTCTTCAAGGGGTTCCGTTTGAACCTTTACATTCCATAGATATTAAGTTACTATCTTGGAAAGTTCTGTTTTTGGTTGCTATTGAAAGTTTCTGAATTATCTGCTTTGCAGTGTGGTCCACCCTATCTGGTGTTCCATTCAGATAAGGTTGTTTTGCGTACTAAGCCTGGTTTTCTTCCAAAAGTTGTTTCCAACGAGAACATCAACCAGGAAATAGTTGTTCCTTCTTTGTGTCCGAATCCAGTTTCAAAGAAGGAACGTTTATTACACAATTTAGATGTTGTTCGTGCTTTAAAGTTCTATTTAGAAGCAACAAAAGATTTTAGACAAACCTCATCCTTGTTTGTCGTTTACTCTGGTAAGAGGAGAGGTCAAAAAGCTACTGCTACCTCTCTTTCTGGCTGAAAAGCATTATCCGCTTGGCTTATGAGACTGCCGGACGGCAGCCTCCTGACCGTATCACAGCTCACTCTACTAGGGCTGTGGCTTCCACATGGGCCTATAAGAACGAGGCTTCTGTTGACCAGATATGTAAGGCAGCGACTTGGTCTTCACTGCACACTTTTGCCAAATTCTACAAATTTGATATTTTTGCTTCTTCGGAGGCTGTTTTTGGGAGAAAGGTTTTGCAAGCCGTGGTGCCTTCTGTTTAGGTAACCTGATTTGCTCCCTTCATCTGTGTCCTAAAGCTTTGGTATTGGTTCCCACAAGTAATGGATGACGCCGTGGACCGGACACACCAATGTTGGAGAAAATACCATCTGTCTTGAATAGACAGGGCGGGCCGTGGACTCGGTACATTGCAAAAGAAAGAAATTTATCAGGTAAGCATAAATTTTGTTTTCTTTTGCATGATGTCCACGGCCCGCCCTGGTTTTTTTAATCAGGTTGAAATTTTTTTTCTTTATACACTACAGTCACCACGGCACCCTATAGTTTCTCCTTTTTCTCCTAACCGTCGGTCGAATGACTGGGGGGCGGAGCCAGAGGGGGAGCTATATGGACAGCTCTTGCTGTGTGCTCTCCTTGCCTTTCCCTGTGGGGGAGAACATTTCCCACAAGTAATGGATGACGCCGTGGACTGGACACACCGTTGGAGAAAGTAATTTATCAGGTAAGCATAAATTCTGTTTTTTATTAAAATCTTCAGTCACCTCTGCACCTTATAGTTTCTCCTTTTTCTTCCTTGGCCTTCGGTCGAATGACTGGGGGGTGGAGTTAAGGGGGGAGCTATATAAACAGCTCTGCTGTGGTGCTCTCTTTGCCACTTCCTGTTAGGGAGGATAATATCCCACAAGTAAGGATGAATCCATGGACTCGGTACATTGCAAAAGAAAGAAATTTATCAGGTAAGCATAAATTTTGTTTTCTCCAGCCTGACTCCGCAGGATTTGGTATTCGGATATAGTGCAGACAAGACCTGTTAATAAGGTCCTCTTTTTCATCCGAATCTCTAATCTATACATTTAATGGCGTGGAGCTTTAACACCTAGTTTTGAGACATAGAGGTTTCTTTAGGTTTCTCTTATTTCGTTATTGATTCTTTGATGCAGGCAAGAAAGTCTGTAACACAAATGATTTATTACTGGATTTGAAAGGCATTTTTTGAATGGTGCACTTCCAGAAGGTTTTCTTGGTATTCCTTTAGGATTCCTAGAGTCCTTCAGTTTTCTCAGGATGGCTTTGACAAGGGTTTGTCTGCTAATTTCTAAAAGGTCTAATTTCTGCTTTATCTGTTCTTTTTCATAGGAGGTTGGCTAAACTTTCTGAGGTTCAAAGTTTTGTCCAGATGTTAGAATTAGACCAATTGTTTTAACCAATGCATTCCATTGATATATGTACTTTTACTTGGAAAGTACTCTTACTATTAGCAATCTCTTCAGGACGGACAATTTCTGAGTTGTTAACCTTGTCTTGTGATCTCCATTTCTAATTTTTCACAAGCAGAAGGCAATACTTTGTACTAAATATGATTTTCCTCCTAAGGTAGTTTCAAAGGAAAATACCAATCAAGAAATGGTTGTACCTTCATTGTGTTCAGGTACTGCTAACTCTAAGTAGCGGCTCTTACATAATCTTGAGATAGCCAACGCTTTGAAGTTTTATCGCCAAGCTACTTAAGATTTCAGACAAACTTCTTGTTTTTTTTTTTCTCTACTCTGGCACTTGTGAGGGGCAGAAAGCTACTAAGGTAGTGTTGGCCATTTGACTCAAAAAGTGATTCACAAGGCATACTTGAAGGCGGGAAAGTCTCCTCCTAAGCATTTTAAAGTGCTTTCTCAAGAGTAATTGCAACATCATGTGTGTTTTTTTTTTTTTTTAATTATGCATCTTTGGAGCAGATTTGCAAAGCTGCAACATGTCTTCTCTGCATACTTTTTTTCAAATTTTTTCACTTTGGTTTTGCCTTTTTTTGCAAGCAGCTTTTGGCAGGATAGACCTTCAGCCTGCAGTGTCCGCTAATTTAAAACTGCCAACTGCCAAACCGTCTCACCCTTTCCGCAACATAGCCCATCGGCTTGGGTATTAATCCCATATGTTATGGAGGACTGTGGACCATCGTCATTTTACAAAAGAAAACAAATGTTTGGGCAACAGTTCTGACACATCTACAAAACCGGCTTTGTCTTTCTTACCTCTGTTTCCTATTCTCTACTCGGCTATACATTAAACTAAGAGAGAGATGGGAGGTGGGAGGGATTTTAAGTTCTGATATAGGTTCTTGACTCTCTCCTAGTGGTGGGAAATAAATCTCATGTTATGGGGGGACTGTGGACCATCATCATTCTGAAAGAAAATAATTTATCAGGTAAGCATAAATTTTGTTTTTTGAACATAAACTTTTTCAAGTGGACTGTCCCTTTAATTGGCTACCATATCGCTAGCAGTTCCATGTTTTGTAAGGGGAAAGGTGAAGGCTCACAGCCAAGTACAATTTTAAGGAACCATGTGCTGCTCATTAACGGTACAGAATGGTTGGGTTCAGCAAAAGAGTATATAGTTAAAGGTTTGTGTGCAGAGCATATTTTGAGCAATCCAGCTCATTGATTATCTAGATGGTGATAAATTTAGTGTGGACCTTATTAGTCTGACATCTTCTGTACTGCTAAACTGACACACTGAAATCTTAGTTTGTCAGAATGGTTTATTTGTTTCCTTTACATCATTCTTTTCTTTGGGGGGAAAACAGTTTCTAATAATTTAAAAATGTGTGTTTTATGTGCACTAGATGTATCATATGTGAATGTTGCATTTTACTTTCAAGTCAAATTTATCTGAACAGAATAATATGATCATTTTTAATATTGTATTATGTTAGTGACAGCATTTACATGATGTTCACGGTATTTTAAATGCTGTAGTCTGAGAGTATAATTGTGAAGTTACCATGGCTAAAGATAATTGTCACCTTTTATCATCTTTTCTTTATATTTGTCTTTTAGCCACTGAACTGGTTCTTAGAAAAGTGATTAACTTTTCGGACTGTACTGTTTGTCTTGACAAGAGAAATGCTAGTGGAAAAATAGAAGTTTACCAGGATCCATTGCTGTATAAGTGCTCATTCAGAACTCGTTTACATTTTAACTATGACAGTCTTAACTCCAAAATGCCATCTGTAATAAAGGTAAGATCATATTAACCACTAATTATTGTTGTACATGTTAACCAAATATATAATACATGTGTTAGAAACAAGTGGTGTTTCCTTTAGCTACACATAGGCGGAATTATCATTATTGTTATGTTATACCTAAAGGGACATAAGTCTATAAACCAAAAGTGGAGCTTTAAACAGTTGACAGTGTGA
The DNA here is from genome assembly GCF_027579735.1 of Bombina bombina. Lineage (NCBI taxonomy): Eukaryota > Metazoa > Chordata > Amphibia > Anura > Bombinatoridae > Bombina > Bombina bombina. The sequence goes on from NC_069503.1 coordinate 1,004,043,104, forward strand.
GTGCAAGCAATATTTTGAGGATGTGTTCTTTTATGTATCCTTTCATTACTCAGATTTGTTATTTATGGAAAGTTATCTCTTCAAGAAGGGGTTTTATAACCATAGCAGATAGAGATGGGAGTTGTTTGTCACTGAGGAAGTGCCCATTTGAAGGGCAGGAAACTCCTTGATTTGTTTCCTTTTTTTTAGCCATGTGTGAGTTATGCCTGAATTTTTTTTACTAACTATTTATAATTACTTAATTACTAATGGGCCAATGCTGTATTTATCTGCTTGTGGAATTCATTATTTCTTTCATGTAATTGGCAAGAGTCCATGAGCTAGTGACATATGGGATATACAATCCTACCAGGAGGGGCAAAGTTTCCCAAACCTCTAAATGCCTATAAATACACCCCTCACCACACCCACAATTCAGTTTTACAAACTTTGCCTCCTATGGAGGTGGTGAAGTAAGTTTGTGCTAAGATTTCTATGTTGATATGCGCTTCTCAGCATTGTTGAAGCCCGATTCCTCTCAGAGTACAGCGAATGTCAGAGGGACGTGAAGGGAGTATCACTTATTTGAATACGATGATTTCCCTAACGGGGGTCTATTTCATAGGTTCTCTGTTATCGGTCATAGAGATTCATCTCCTACCTCCCTTTTCAGATCGACGATATACTCTCAATTTACCATTACCTCTACTAATAACTGTTTTAGTACTGGTTTGGCTATCTGCTATGTGTGGATGGGTGTCTTTGGGTAAGTATGTTTTTATTACTTAAGACACACTCAGCTATGGTTTGGCACTTTATGCAATTATATAAAGTTCTAAATATATGTATTATATTTATATTTGCCATGAGTCAGGTTCATATTTGGGAATGTGTAAACACTTTAAGAAATGTATTTCTTACCTGGGGTTTAGTCTTTTTCAATTTGACTACTTTTTGCAATTGCGGGTGTTAGGCCCGCGGGTGCGTCAAATGCTAGACTTTATTGCGTCATTTTTGGCGCGAACCTTTTTGGCGCGAAAAGATACGTTTATGACGCAACTTCGTCATTTCCGGCGTCATACGTGACGCCGAGACCTTTCACACGGCGGTGAAAGGTGACGCAAGTGTGTCATTTCCGGTCATTTTTGGCGCCAAAAAAGTTTACGTTCCGTTATGCGTCATACTTGGCGCCAAATTTTTTTCATTATTTCAATACCCCATTCATGTTTGCCTCCTGCTTCTTTTCTATCAAGAGACCTATGCTTTTGCATTTTTTCCCATTCCTGAAACTGTCATTTAAGGAAATAGATAATTTTGCTTTATATGTTGTTTTTTCTTTTACATTGAGCAAGATGTCCCAATCCGATCCTGTCTCTGAAGTTTCTGCTGGAACATTGCTGCCTGACATCGGTTCTACCAAAGCTAAGTGCATTTGTTGTAAAATTGTAGAAATTATTCCACCGAATGTCATTTGTAATAGTTGTCATGATAAACTTTTACATGCAGATAGTGTTTCTATCAGTAATAGTACATTGCCAGTTGCAGTTCCTTCAACTTCTAATGTGCATGATATACCTGTAAATTTTAAAGAATTTGTTTCTGAATCTATTATGAAGGCTTTGTCTGCATTTCCACCTTCTAATAAACGTAAAAGGTCTTTTAAAACTTCTCATTTAGCTGATGAAATTTCAAATGACCAACAACATAATAATTCATCCTCTTCTGCTGAGGATCTATCTGAAACAGAAGATCCTTCCTCAGATATTGACACTGACAAATCTACTTATTTATTAAAATAGAGTATATGCGTTCTTTATTAAAAGAAGTGTTAATTACTTTGGATATTGAGGTAACCAGTCCTATTGATGTTCAGTCTAATAAACGTTTAAATTCTGTTTTTAAACCTCCTGTGGTTTCCCCAGGTGTTTTTCCCATTCCTTTCTGATATGATTTCTAGGGAATGGAATAAGCCAGGTACTTCCTTTATTCCTTCTTCAAGGTTTAAGAGATTGTATCCTTTACCAACAAAATCTATAGAGTTTTGGGAAAAGATCCCCAAAGTTGATGGGGCTATTTCTACTCTTGCTAAACGTACCACTATTCCTATGGAAGATAGCACTTCCTTTAAGGATCCTTTAGATAGGAAACTTGAATCTTATCTAAGGAAGGCCTATTTATATTCAGGTCATCTTCTCAGACCTGCTATTTCTTTGGGTGATGTTGCGGCTGCATCAACTTTCTGGTTGGAAAATTTAGCGCAACATGAATTGGATTCTGACATATCTAGTATTGTTCGCTTACTGCAACATGCTAATCATTTTATTTGTGATGCCATTTTTGATATTATCAAAATTGATGTTGGATCCATGTCTTTAGCTGTTTTAGCTAGAAGAGCTTTGTGGCTTAAATCTTGGAATGCTGATATGACATCTAAATCTAGATTACTATCTCTTTCTTTCCAAGGTAATAATTTATTTGGCTCTAAGTTGGTTTCTATTATTTCAACTATCACTGGAGGAAAAGGAGTTTTTTTGCCTCAGGATAAAAGACCTAAGGGTAAATCTAAGGCTTCTAACCGTTTTCGTTCCTTTCGTCAGAATAAGGAACAAAAACTCAATCCTCCTCCCAAGGAATCCGCTTCCAGTTGGAAGCCTTCCTCAAATTGGAATAAATCCAAGCCATTTAGGAAACCAAAGTCTGCCCCTAAGTCCGTATGAAGGTGCGGCCCTCATTCCAGCTCAGCTGGTAGGGGGCAGATTAAGGTTTTTCAAGGATTTTTGGATAAAATCTGTCCAAAATCATTGGATTCAGAGCATTGTCTCTCAAGGGTATCGAATAGGATTCAAAGTAAGACCTCCTGTGAGAAGATTTTTTCTCTCACACATTCCTGTAAATCCAGTAAAAGCTCAGGCTTTTCTGAAGTGTGTTTCAGACCTGGAGTCTTCAGGGGTAATCATGCCAGTTCCTCCTCAGGAACAAGGTTTGGGGTTTTATTCAAACCTATTCATTGTACCAAAGAAAGAAAATTTGTTCAGACCAGTTCTGGATCTGAAAATTTTGAATCGTTATGTAAGAGTCCCAACTTTTAAGATGGTGACTATAAGGACTATTCTGTCTTTTGTTCAGCAAGGACATTATATGTCCACAATAGACTTGCAGGATGCATACCTTCATATTTCGATTCATCCAGAACACTATCAGTTTCTGAGATTCTCTTTTCTAGACAAGCATTACCAATTTGTTGCTCTTCCATTTGGCCTAGCAACAGCTCCAAGAATCTTTTCAAAGGTTCTGGGTGCCCTACTATCTGTAATCAGAGAACAGGGTATTGCGGTGTTTCCTTATTTGGACGATATCTTGGTACTAGCTCAGTCTTTACATACTGCAGAATCTCACACAAATCAACTAGTGTTGTTTCTTCGGAAACATGGTTGGAGGATCAATTTACCAAAAAGTTTCTTGATTCCTCAGACAAGGGTCACCTTTTTAGGCTTCCAGATAGATTCAGTGTCCATGACTCTGTCTCTAACAGACAAGGGACGTTTAAAATTGGTCGCAGCATGTCGGCTCCTTCAGTCTCAGTCATTCCCTTCAGTGGCTATGTGCATGGAAGTTTTAGGTCTCATGACTGCAGCATCGGACGCAATCCCCTTTGCTCGTTTTCACATGAGACCTCTACAGCTTTGTATGCTGAATCAATGGTGCAGGGATTATACAAAGATATCACAATTAATATCCTTGAATCCCAATGTACGACACTCTCTGACATGGTGGATAGATCACCATCGTTTGGTTCAAGGGGTTTCTTTTGTTCGCCCAACCTGGACTGTGATCACAACAGATGCGAGTCTTTCAGGTTGGGGAGCTGTTTGGGGGTCTCTGACAGCACAAGGGGTTTGGAAATCTCAAGAGGCGAGATTACCAATAAATATTTTAGAACTCCGTGCAATTCTCAGGGCTCTTCAGTTCTGGCCTCTATTAAAGAGAGAACCGTTCATTTGTTTTCAGACAGACAATATCACAACTGTGGCTTATGTAAATCATCAGGGTGGGACTCACAGTCCCCAAGCTATGAAAGAAGTATCTCGGATACTTGATTGGGCGGAATCCAGCTCCTGTCTAATCTCTGCGGTGCATATCCCAGGTGTAGACAATTGGGAGGCGGATTATCTCAGCCGCCAGACTTTACATCCAGGGGAGTGGTCTCTCCATCCAGATGTGTTTTCTCAGATTGTTCAGATGTGGGGGCTTCCAGAGATAGATCTCATGGCCTCTCATCTAAACAAGAAACTTCCCAGATACCTGTCCAGGTCCAGGGATGTTCAGACGGAAGCAGTGGATGCGCTGACACTTCCTTGGTGTTATCAACCTGCTTACATCTTCCCGCCTCTAGTTCTCCTTCCAAGAGTGATTTCCAAAATTATCATGGAACAGTCTTTTGTGTTGCTGGTGGCTCCAGCATGGCCACACAGGTTTTGGTATGCGGATCTGGTTCGGATGTCCAGTTGCCCGCCTTGGCCACTTCCGTTACGGCCGGACCTACTATCTCAAGGTCCGTTTTTCCATCAGGATCTCAAATCATTAAATTTGAAGGTATGGAAATTGAACGCTTAGTTCTAAGTCATAGAGGTTTCTCTGATTCAGTGATTAATACTATGTTACAAGCTCGTAAATCTGTCTCTAGAAAGATTTATTATAGAGTTTGGAAGACTTACATTTCATGGTGTTCTTCTCATAAATTCTCCTGGCATTCTTTTAGAATTCCTAGAATTTTGCAGTTTCTTCAGGATGGTCTGGATAAGGGGTTGTCTGCAAGTTCCTTGAAAGGACAAATCTCCCCTCTTTCTGTTTTATTTCACAGAAAGATTGCTATACTTCCTGATATACACTGTTTTGTACAGGCTTTAGTTCGTATTAAGCCAGTCATTAAGTCAATTTCTCCTCCTTGGAGTCTTAATTTAGTTCTGAGGGCTTTACAGGCTCCTCCATTTGAACCTATGCATTCTTTGGACATTAAACTACTTTCTTGGAAAGTGTTGTTCCTTTTGGCTATCTCTTCTGCTAGAAGAGTTTCTGAGCTATCTGCTCTTTCTTGTGAGTCTCCTTTTCTGATTTTTTCATCAGGATAAGGCAGTTTTGCAGACTTCTTTTCAATTCTTACCTAAGGTTGTGAATTCTAACAACATTAGTAGAGAAATTGTTGTCCCTTCTTTATGTCCTAATCCTAAGAATTCTTTGGAGAGATCCTTACATTCTTTGGATGTGGTAAGAGCTTTGAAATATTATGTGGAAGCTACTAAAAATTTCAGGAAGACTTCTAGTCCATTTGTTTTATTTTCTGGTCCTAGGAAAGGTCAGAAAGCTTCTGCTGTTTCCTTGGCTGAAACTTTTAATTCATCAAGCTGATTTGGAATCGGGTCAAACCCCGCCTCAGAGAATTACAGCTCATTCTACTAGATCAGTCTCCACTTTGTGGGCTTTTAAGAATGAGGCTTCAGTTGATCAGATTTGCAAAGCAGCCACTTGGTCCTCTTTGCATACATTTACTAAATTCTACCATTTTGATGTGTTTTCTTCTTCGGAAGCAGTTTTTGGTAGAAAAGTTCTTCAGGCAGCTGTTTCAGTTTGATTCTTCTGCTTTTTGATTTAAGTTTTTTTTTTATTTTAAAAGTGAAAATAAACTTATTTTTGGGTTGTGGATTATTTTCTCAGCGGAATATCGCTGTTTTTGTTTTATTCCCTCCCTCTCTAGTGACTCTTGAGTGGAAGACTCCACATCTTGGGTATTGATATCCCATATGTCACTAGCTCATGGACTCTTGCCAATTACATGAAAGAAAACATAATTTATGTAAGAACTTACCTGATAAATTAATTTCTTTCATATTGGCAAGAGTCCATGAGGCCCACCCTTTTTATGGTGGTTATGATTTTTTTGTATAAAGCAAAATTATTTCCAAATTTCCTTTGTTGATGCTTTCTACTCCTTCTTTATCACCCCTCTGCTTGGCTATTCGTTAAACTGAATTGTGGGTGTGGTGAGGGGTGTATTTATAGGCATTTTGAGGTTTGGGAAACTTTGCCCCTCCTGGTAGGATTGTATATCCCATATGTCACTAGCTCATGGACTCTTGCCAATATGAAAGAAATGAATTTATCAGGTAAGTTCTTACATAAATTATGTTTTTGTATCCAGTATTCAGCTTTTTGGCAGGTGCATACTTTTGCTTATTGGCATTTACACTGTCAGCTGTTATAGGTACTTTTATGAAGCTTTATAGTGATGGTAAATCTTAGCAGTTGTGAAACCCTAGAATTTACCAATGGAGCAAATAAAGGGGACTTTCAGTCATGAAGTATAAAATACTTCATAAAACATCAAAATGAGGTGATAACTAATAAACTGCTAGCACTCAAATAAATACATATAATACAAAACAACAGTGCTTGATTGCAGAGGATCACAGGACAATATTCAAGGAAGGAAAAGGACAAATATACAACTAATCCAATCCCACAGGGAACAATACTCACATTGGATAGAGCTATAACTAAACTCTTAGTGATGTTTCAGGTAGGTAGGGGCTTTATAGAGCCAATAGCTTTGCGGGTGCCAAGCCGGATATCCTGCACGGCTATTGGCCAAGAGGTGGAAACGTCACCTCTCAGCAAAATAGCGTTCTGCCGTGGGCTGCCTGAGGAGCTCAATGCGGCAAACACTTCAAAAAAATAAAGGAACTTTCAACATGAAGTATTTTATACGTCATGACTCAAAGTCCCCTTTATTTGTTCCACTGATAAATCCTAGCCTTTCACAAACGCTAGGATTTACCATCACTTGAAGAATGGTATTTGGCCTTAGCATCATGTTTTGAAATGTTTGCAATAGATTATTGTTAATAAAAGTAATAATACTACTTCCTTTTTTTTATGTGTCTTCTGTGTGTCATAATATAATATATAGAGCATTTTGCCACCTTTAGTAACTGAAAACATCCCCGAAATTCCTTGAGCTCCTCTCTTTCTTCCACATATACCCCAGTTTAGTTTTTATATACTTGCTTTGAGTATGGTAGGGTTGGTCTTCCTTTAGACTTGTGTTCTCATCAACAACTGTAAGTCTCAGATGCAGGTGAAAGGTCATGGTAGGGACAAAACTTCAGTCTTCTTTCAAGTAAAGTAAGTGAAGGAGCACAATATTTCTAGTACTCCGAACAACCTCAGTTTCAGATGTTTGTTTGCTACATTTAATCGGGAATGTTTGCCTTATAGTATTCAAGAATGCTTTGCCAATAGACATTTTTATGCCATTCTTATATCCAAAGCAATTCAGGGAGTTCTGCCTCTTCAGTGTAAAACTGGGTTCTGTTCCTCATTGTTTCTATTTGCCATTCAAGGGGTTCATGGTGTTGAGTATTAGATTCCCTGAGTTGCCAGTCTGGAATTTTTTTGTTGATTGACTGTCTCTTTGGAATATAGACTTGTATGAGTATCCTCCTATTGCTTTTTGTGGGTGATTTCAAAGTTAA